>NC_057814.1:291894721-292144827 GCF_018294505.1 Triticum aestivum | reverse complement strand
CGGCGCGCGGAGGAGGAAGAGGATAGGGTTTTTTGGACGCAAATTTCGGAGGGGGAGGTGTTTATATAGGCATAGGGAGCTAGGAGAGTCCAAATGAGGCACGGTTTTCGCCCACACGATCGTGATTGAACGACCGAGAGCATGGAGGGGACTTAGAGGGGTTGTTGGGCTGTTTGGAGGGGTTTTTTGCTGCAACACACAAAAGGACTATGCGGTTACCCGGTTAACCGTTGGAGCATCAAATGACCTACAAATGGAACGAAACTTGACAGGTGGTCTACCGGTGGTATACCAAGGCCACTTGACAAACCTCGGTCCATTCCGAGAACGTTTAACACCCGCTCACGAAAAGGAACAAGAGGGGTGCGCCGGTGCATGTGGGAGTGTCGGATTGCAAAACGGACAACGGGAAAAATGCTCGGATGCATGAGACGAACACGTATGCAAATGAGATGCACAAGATGACATGATATGAAATGCATGACATGAACAAAATGCAAAACGAAAGACAAAACCCGACCACGAAGAGAATATCATAACACATAGCCGAAAATGGCAAGAGTTGGAGTTACAAAAATGGAAAGTTACATCTGGGGCCCGGACCAGTATAAACCTCGTGTCTTCCTGTGTTGCGAGTTCATCGAGTTCATCCGCGAGATCGTAGCGAGATAGAGCGTAGATCGGTAGGAGGGAGAGACTTCGCGCGCACCCCAGTGTCGAACCTTAAGGGTTTGCCGGAACCCCACATCCGACATGTGGCGCGCCAGGTAGGGGTGCGCCGGAGCTCCTCTCCACCAACCTACGCCCCGTGCTGCCATGCTTTACTCCCATGGCAGGTGCGCCGCCACCCGCCTCTGCGACCGACACCAAGGGTAGGGAGTCTGGGTACCGAGCCCTGGCCCCCGCCCTGTGGCGAGTGCAGTGGCCAGCCAAGTTCAGGACGGAGATGCCGCCGCGTTACGACGGCGCAGCAGACCTGGCGCCGTTCCTGCAGGCGTACGAGGAGGCCGTCCTCAGTGCCGGAGGCGACGGAAAGATCATGGCCAACTGGTTCCCCATGCCCCTCGCCGGCGAGCCACGCGCCTGGCTGCGCAACCTCCCAGGGTCCAGGGTGGCGTCTTGGGAGGAACTCCGCAACCTCTTCACAGCACGCTACGCGGTGCCGGCATGCCACGCAGTCGCGGCGCTGCTGGGTGGCTCTCAAGCACCGCCTTCAGATCGCCACGTCAAGACTTTCTTCCTTCAGATTGGGGCAGCCTCCAAGCGCCCTGGGGCTCCGCCGGGTCGGGCTGCGCCGGAGGCCGACCTCACCTTCGACTCAGAAGGCCATCCCGGCTCCACCACCGGCTATGGCGTGCTCCCAATGCTCTGCACGCCTACCATCTGCAACGTGGCCGTCACCAAGACCCTCATCGACGGCGGTGCCGGCCTCAAATTGCTCTCCGTAGAAGCCTTTAGCCTCCTTCACGTGCCGCCCGAGCGGCTCAACCCCAGCAAGCCTTTTTCGGGAGTGGGTGGTGGAGCCGCCCACTCCCTGGGGCAGATCCGCCTCCCCATCACCTTCGGCATGCGTGACAACTACCGCACTGAGCTAGTGGATTTCGACATCACCCGCATCAGTCTCCATTAAGGGGGACACTAAGGAGGCCGTGACGGCGCTCAGGCTCGCCTTCAAAACCGCGGCAGCAGCGCAGCCAGCCGGCGCCAGTACGCCCGAGGCCAAGGAGACCGCGCCCGCCAAGAAGAAGCAGTTGTTCACCCAAGACAAGGTTGAGACCAAGCAGGTGTCGGTTGACAAGGACGGGTCTTCGGGAGCCACCTTTACCATAGGAACCAGCCTTGACCCGGCACAAGAAGAAGCTTTGGTGAGGTTTTTGCGCGCAAACAAGGAGATATTCGCGTGGGAGCACAATCAGCTGGTAGGGGTCCCGAGAGAGGTGATCCAGCATCACCTGAGGGTGTGCCCCAACATGCGTCCCGTGAAGCAGCGGGCAAGACGGCAGTCCACTGAGAAGCAGGCCTTCATCGTCCAAGAGACGCGCAAGTTGGAGGCGGCTGGTACCATTCGAGAAGTCCGATACCCTGATTGGTTGGAGAACCCTGTCATAGTACCGAAGAAAGCCGGGAAGGAACGGATGTGCGTCGACTTCACCAACCTTAACAAAGCTTGCCCCCAAGATCCGTTCCCCCTTCCGCGCATCGATCAAATCGTCGACTCAACCACCGAGTGTGACTTTCTATGTTTCCTGGATGTGTTCTCTGGATACCACCAAATCAAGATGGCGGTGGAGGATGTGGAGAAGACGGCCTTCCTGACACCATGCGGGGTGTACTGCTACACCTGCATGCCCTTCGGCCTGCGCAATGCGGGCGCGACCTTTCAGCGGCTGATGCACATCGCCTTGGGGCGGCAGCTCGGCAGGAACACAGAGGCCTACGTTGATGACATAGTGGTCAAATCTCGCGAGGCGAGGACATTGATTCAAGACTTGGAAGAGACCTTTGAGAGCTTGCGCCGGGTGAACTTGAGGCTTAACCCAGAGAAGTGCGTGTTTGGCGTCCCCTCCGGCAAGCTACTAGGGTTCCTCGTATCCCAAAGAGGGATCGAGGCGAACCAGGAGAAGATCAAGGCCATCGAAGACATGAGCCCACCACAGACCCTCAAGGAGATGCAAAAGCTAGCAGGGCGGGTGACCGCGTTAGGGCGTTTCATCTCCAAGCTAGGCGAGCGCGCCTTACCCTTCTTTAAGTTCATGAAGAAGAAGGGCCCCTTCGAGTGGACCCCGGAGGCCGATCGGGCCTTCCAAGACCTCAAGAAATACCTCACCAGCCCCCCAGTGATGGTGGCACCGCGACCTCTAGAGCCTCTGGTACTCTACCTTGCCGCCACCCCGTACTCCGCCAGCGCGGCGCTGGTGGCGGTCCGGGAGGAGCGCCAAGACAAGGGTGTGCCACGCCAAGCCGGAGCTGATGCAGCGTAGGGTCAGGAAGGCTCAGCAGAGCCATTAGCGGCAGAAGGCCAAGCTCAGCAGGGCAGCATCGCAGAAGCTCCTGAGGACGGTCAGACCTTAGGAAACCCTCCACCTCAGGATATGCCACAATCTCCGCAGGACCCGAGCCTCGACAGTGTGCCAGCCCTCGTCGAGCACCCGGTGTACTTCGTCAGCACCGTACTGCGGGACGCAAGGGCGCGCTACCCCATGCCGCAAAAGCTCCTGCTCGCACTCTTGGTGGCCTCGCGCAAGCTGCGACACTACTTCCAGGGCCACCCCATCAAGGTCGTCTCATCTTACCCATTGGAGAGGGTACTCAGGAGCCCGAACTCAGCCGGAAGGGTCGCTGAATGGAACATCGAGCTGCAAGCATTCCAGCTGGAGTTCAGCACTACCAGGGTCATCAAGGGAGCCGCGCTCGCCGATTTTGTGGCAGAATGGACCGATGCCCCGGCTGTTGAGGAAGTCAAAGACCGGTCCACCTCCCCAGGAAGTGAGGCACCAGACGGCTGGGTCATGTATTTCGATGGCGCCTTCGCGCACCAGGGCGCGGGGCCTGGAGCAGTGCTCATCTCGCCCACTCAGGACAAGCTTTACTACGCCGTGCAACTCTGCTTCCAGCACGGCGAGAAGGTCACAAACAATATCTCAAAATACGAAGGCCTCATAGCTGGCCTGAAGGCCGCAGCGGCTCTGGGGGTGAGGCGCCTTACCGTCAAGGGCGACTCGCAGCTCCTCGTCAACTTCTCCAACAAAGTGTACAAGCTAAAGGACGAGCACATGGAGGCCTACCTTGCGGAAGTGCGCAAGATGGAAAAGCAGTTCTCGGGCCTAGAGCTGCAGCACGTGCCCCGGGGCACCAACAAGGAAGTCGACGACATCGCCAAGAGAGCATCCAAGCGGCAACCGCAAGAGCCCAGCGTCTTCGAAGAGCGAATCTTCAGGCCATCAGCTAGACCACCTCTTTCAAGCACGACTCAGCCTCGAGAGGAGCTCCCACAGCCCCCGGCCGCGAGAGCCCCAGCCTGCGGCCCGACCTCAGGAGCTTGGCTGCTCTTGGCGCTCGAGCCCCAGGAGAAGTGCTGGACCAAGGAATTCAAGGAGTACCTGATGCATGGGACGGTGCCGGAGAAGGAAGAAGACACGGAGCGCATGGCCCGACAGGCCACGGCATACTGCATTCAAGACGACGAGTTGTACAGGAAACGGCCGAACGGCGTCACGCTACGCTGCATCTCCAGCGACCAAGGGAGGGAGCTGCTGATTGACATACATGGCGGGGACTGTGGATATCACTCATCGCCAAGGACCCTCGTCGGCAAGGCCTTCCGCAGCGGATTCTATTGGCCTACAGCACTCAACGATGCAGCCGAGCTGGTAAAGTCCTGCGAAGCTTGCCAATTCCATGCCAAGCAAATCCACCAGCCCGCTCAGGGCCTCCAAACCATCCCGCTCACGTGGCCGTTCGCGGTCTGGGGGCTGGACATCTTGGGCCCATTCCCACGAGTGCCAGGGGGCTACCGCTATCTCTACGTCGCCATCGACAAGTTCACCAAGTGGGCGGAAGTGGAATCCGTCCGTACCATTCTAGCCGGCTCTGCTGTCAAGTTCATCAAGGGCCTCGTGTGCCGCTTCGGGGTCCCCAACCGCATCATCACAGATAACGGCTCGCAGTTTACTAGTAACCTCTTCAAAACCTACAGTGCTATCCTTGGAACGCAGGTCTGCTATGCTTCGGTGGCTCACCCCAGGAGCAATGGTCAGGCCGAACGCGCCAATGCTGAGGTCCTGAGGGGTCTCAAAACCAGAACCTTCAAGAAGAAGCTGGAGGCCTGCGGTAGGGGCTGGCACGACGAACTCCAGTCCGTGTTGTGGTCCATCCGTACTACCGCTACCAAGCCAATGGGCGAGACCCCATTCTTCCTCGTCTACGGAGCCGAAGCAGTCCTCCCTCACAAGGTCAAGCATCGCTCCGCGCGGGTCCTGGTGTTCGACGAAACGCAGCAGGACGCCATGCGGGGGATGGATCTCGTACTGGGGGAGGAACGCCGACGCGAAGCTGCATTGAGGGCGGTGAGGTACCAACAAGCGCTGCGGCGGTACCACTGCCGCAACATTCGCTCCTGGACGCTCGAGGTGGGTGACCTCGTGCTGAGGCGGGTCCTCTCCATGGAAGGGCTGCACAAGCTTTCGCCCATGTGGGAGGGCCCGTTCAGGGTCGTCCATGTATCCAAGCCGAGAGCAGCGCGCCCGGAGACGCGGGACGGGATACCCGTCCAGAACGCCTGGAACATCCAGCACCTCCGGAAGTTCTATCCATGAAGCAAGGCCCAGAGCCTGAGAAGAAAGGCCCATAGCCTGTGAAGAAGGCCCGGTGCCTGTGAAGAATCGCCGCCCGTGACACTCTCACGTAATAATGAGTGGGGCTGTACACGCCCCGGAGTCTCAGGAGGGCTGGCCTCAGGCCCCGGGGCTCCCTCCCACACCTAGTGGACAACACTTAGCTCCGCGCTGGTGAGAAGACTTGAAGACTAGATTAGGTGCCGGACGCGGCTTTTCATTTGCTTTCCGTAGTTGGCTCGCTTTTCATTAATCGTAGTTGCTCTTGGCGTTCGTTGCTGATTTGGTTCCCTAGCCTTTTACCGCTTTTTTTGGCTCTGGTTTGCTCATGTTCTCTCTCTCGCATGCCTCGCGAGGGGGCTAGGCAGGTGCCCTCGCGAGCATTTCTCTTCCCTTTGCCTTCTCGCGAGCCACCCTTGTTCGAGTCTGGAACCTGGCACATCTCTCCTAATCCGTGCCCCTCGGGTACCGCGATACAAGGTGCCAAGTCAAGGCTTGGGTGGACGGCAAACCTCTTAGTGCGCCCCCCTAACGAATTTTTTGCAGTTTTCGAGCAACGCAGGCACCACGTGAGGGAAAGGGAGTCCCAAACGCACCAGGTTAAGTTATCTTTGCGCAAAATAAGAACACGGCATGGGAACAACACGCACAGTGCATTAACCAAAGAACAACAGTTCGATACACGCCCCTCTGGGCCCCATACTGGTTTTGTTTTCCGATGCAGGAAAGCAAGAAAAAGCTAAGCCAAGCAACGTTGCAGCAATCCACAGAGGCAGGCCCTTGGCGACGCCCCAAGCCTAGCCAGACCCCTCATCGCGCTTCACAGAGGTGCGACGACAAGATGACCCGCTGCCTCCTTCGAAGCGGGCACGGCGGCACGGCGGCTGGTCATAGCCACCGCTGCTGGAGCTGTCACCGGAGGAAGAGCCGTCGTAGTTGGAGGAGACGCGGTCGCCGCCGAGGGCAGGCTCGCCCTCGTCCTCGTCGCGACCATCGCCAAGGCCGAGCACCTCCTCACCGTCGTTCGTCTTGGGGCAGCACCCGACGCGGTGACCATCTTCCCCGAACACCCTCACATAGAGGGTCGATTCACCATCGTACCTGAAGTGGAGGGTGCACCGCCTGCCCAGGCCGCGCGCGCGGGCGAACGTCTGCCAGCCGCGGGCCAGGGCTATGTTGCCCGCGGCAGAGGTCTCGACCACAACCCAAGAGGCCCTGCTGCAGCAGCCGTCCGCCTGCAGCCAGAGCCCGCCCGGGCCAGAAGTCGGCAGTTCGCCGGCGAAGAAGCATGGAAGTTGGAGCCAGTTGCCGGCCGGGCTCTCCGACCAGACAACGAACTCCGGCGATACCTCAGCCGAATGGAAGCGCGGGCGGGGAGGCCGCGCCACCATCGCGCGCCTCCCCTCATCGGCTGAACCACCATGGATGGGACGATCCCCTCCGCGTGCCGCGGCGTCACCTCGACGGTGGGCCACGACGGGGGTTGCGGCATGCTTGCGCGGATGGCCGCGGCCGCGCTTGGGCGCCGGGGAACCGGGGCCCTCGCGAGGGGCCTTTCCTTTCTCGGCGGCAGAGAACTTCTTTCGTGGCGCCATCAGTGGCACTGCGAGCAGTGGAGCAGAGAAGCAAGCAAGCGGGGAAGAGATGGGCAACGGGGGCTCCGCCCCCTCCCCATTTATAGCAAGAGAAGGCCAACCGGCGCCCCCCACGATCGCAGGTAATGATGGTTTTCCTTGCATGTCGGAGGGACTTGTCAAGTCGTGCAGTTGCTGAGGCAGCGTGGGGAAGCGGAGACGCCCACATCCAATCAACTGCCACGCGTCAACCGAGGCAGCCCGCGGTGCTCCGAACTTGACCCTTGGCTTCGCCGCGAAGCCAAGCCCGAATGCACCTTGGGCTCGGGGGCTACTGTCGGCGTTCCAGGAACGGGGGTCCCCAGACTTGCCTGCCTGCGGCCCACAGCGTGGCCAGGCAGCGGGCCGTACGGCCCCTATTCGTCAACATGGCACCCAAGACCCTCGCGAGGGTCCAAGCCTCGCGAGGCGGATGATGCAAGACCTCCTCTAGAGTGGCCTAGCCAGGCAGGCTCACGAGGAGCGAAGATATCAAGGCAAGGCAAACCTCACGAGGCTCTCGTGACGTGAGCCATGACGAAAGGTACCAGGCGGGTGCCAGGTGGGCGCCAGTGCGCACAGCGTCCTTATTTCCTCTTTGGTGCTAAGGAGGCCAGCGCAGGCGAAGAGTACTGAGGCATCAGGCAAAGGTTGCCATATTGGTGCAACGAGACCAAGACTAGGAGGACGGCAAGGAGGAGCTCATCGTGGAGCCCAAGACGGCGTCACCCCAGAGCTTTTCGCACGCGAAGACCGCTTTTGTGAGGATAGCTTCTACTAGCTGTCCCCCTTCAAATTTGCCCGCCGTTGTTGGCTCCCTTCCCGCTCGATATTTGGGAAGAGGACCAGGGCCTATATAAGTAGAGCTAGCCACCACAGTAGAGGCATCGAATCCTCACGCCACAAATTCACAAGCACAAGAACACCTCAACCTCAGGAGGCTATTCTTCCCTTGTACTGTTCATCATCAGCCCAAGAGGCAATCCACCACCACCACACTGGAGTAGGGTATTACACCACAACGGTGGCCCGAACCAGTATAAACCTCGTGTCTTCCTGTGTTGCGAGTTCGTCTAGTTCATCCGCGAGATCGTAGCGAGCTAGAGCGTAGATCGATAGGAGGGAGAGACTTCACGCGCACCCCAGTGTTCGAACCTTAAGGGTTTGCCGGAACCCCACATCCGACAGCGTAAGCCCAAGAGTTCCCTTCTCGACCCACTTTTTGATATTTGGTAGAGTGTATGGAGGGTGCATGAGTCCACACCAGCTTAGCACAAATACACTAGAAGCAAGCATGAAGAGGGGTGTTGATTTGAGCATGCATGAAGAGGGAACAACCATGATGAGACGAGAACGCAACCAAACACACCCTCAGTTATCGCTGTTTAACCCTCGCAGTGATCGGAAGCACATGACACCTAATTTTGCGAGATGAAAAGAAACCTTTTTTTAGATTTCTCACCAGAACTACAACCCTGTACAACACAGCCTGCATGATATGTAGACGATAGCCAATCCAGGCGTGTCTGCTGGAGTCTAGTCACATGCATGGACGAACTGATCTTCCGTGTCATGCAGGGATCGTCCAGGCACCAACGTCGAGGCCTCCACCAACATCTGTACAACACTTCTCTTCCTATCGCTCGTCTCTCTCTTCTATTAACTCACCCGACTTGCGGGGCCGGGGAGTGTGCCTATGGTTGGTTCTCAATTGTAGTCCCACATGTGTGTGCAAACGCAATATGACGCGCGTTCCATTCGGAGAGCGGCGTGCCAGACCAATCGACCGTCTGGGGTGCGACGCGAACGCGATGGGCGTGCTGTATACTGTACTCCGTAAATGTCTACCACCATTTTCTTGAGGCTTTGCTCCATGGCGCAATCCATGGATACAAAATTAGTATACTGTACTATTTAAAAGTCGAGGGCGGGGCTTTTCCCGCGTGGTAGGTGCGGCAGTTCCGCCTAGTCGGTTCGACAGAGAAGAGAGAAGATGAGGGAGTAGGCTGCTGCAAATGTAGGGCTGTGTGATTTGACAGCGAGTTACTGTTGGACAGGTGGGGCCTGGTGATTTGACTTGCCATTATCATTTTAACTGTGGCGCTACGACCGGCGTGAGTCTCCCGATTCCTGACCACCTCCATACAGGTGCCTCTCCCGATGCTCCAGCATGTAGAGGCTGGCTCTTGCTTGAGAGCCCACTCCTCCACTTTTTCCTTGCCTCTTTCCCCCACATATGCAAAAATGCCATGTAAAGTGGGCTTATAGCCCACTATTGTACTTGATCCTACAGGTGCTAAGCCTGCCACACAGGCATAAAGTCTGATGTGGCAAGTTAATTAAGAAGAGAGAGACTAGTTTGGTGTCCCGAGGAAGAAACGGTGCTAAGCGCGTGTACCTAGATGAAGCAAACTTAGCAACAAAAAACTAAGCACCTATGCATTGGGGACTTGAGTTTCTAAGCCATTTAATGCCCATAGCACCTCATCTAAGCACCATTTCATTGGAAGTGGCCACTCCTTGGCAAATGCAATAAATACTACGAAGAAACAGATAGAGAGAAGTAAACAAAAAATACTCTTATAGCCAACCTTATAGCTAACCTTATTGTAGTATGAGTGACGAAGTGATGACTATGTATGACATGCCAACATCAGATAGCCTAACGCACTGTGTTAAATCTCCAAGGGCACGACCGCGCGAGCGAGGCGACGACCGTGGTAGGCGCGACCATGACATGGGCTGCTGGCAACCCTTGGATCTGAGATCGAACGGTCGCATGCTAAGTTGCTGAAAATTTGCAAAATAACCCTCCAGGATAGGATATTCACCCATAGGTCTAGAATCACGCCATGCAACCATTCGATCTCAGATCCAAGGGCTCTCGGAAGCTTCGTATCACCTGTAATTTTCCCGACGCTTGACATGACATCGAAAGCCATTTAATTGGGCGTCAAGTAGACATGACATCTAATTAGGGCCCCATAGTACTGTGCATGAATCCATTTATCCACCAGGCAAGCCACTACCCTGCCATTCGCATGCCCCACTCTGCATTTTTACAAAAACCGCTGGCAGTTCTCGCTCGTACTCGTCCCCAGACGTCCTTTAACATTACGGCAGTTCGCTCCTAGTCGTCCCGTCCTTTCACATTATGGCAGTTCCACTAATCCTAACCCTCCTCCCAAATCCATGGCGTCCCAAATCTCCATGATCGGCGGTGAGTACAAGGTTAGAACCATCACCGGCGATGAGTTCAACATCATCTACACCCGTTCTTCCGCAACGGTGGAAGGACGGCTTGCTCGCTTCAGATGCATGTTCGAAAACTCAAATGATGAGTGGGTCGCTAGGCTAGATGTTGAGTACACCATAGTCCTGGGAAGCGAGAAGAATCTAAAGAAGGCAAAGAAGAAGAAGCCCGCCGTGATCCAGGTTTGCGTGCATGACTTATGCTTGGTCTACCACATATGCCATGCCGACATTGAGTGCGATGAATTTAAGAAGTTTCTCAAGGGTGGCCTAGTCAAATTCGTTACTGTAGACTTTAGGAGTGACAAGGAAATCCTGGGTCGGATAGGCCTCGTTGTAGGCAACTCCATTGACCTCCAGAAGAAAGGGCTGGTGTCCTCCCGTGATAAGCCGTCAATGCTGGCCCTGGCAGGAGCCATGGTTCATCTTTCGTACGGTAAACTGAAGAAACCTCCGCACATGTTTCATCGTGCATGGGAGTGGAATGTACTAGATATAGACCACATCCACTACGCTGCAATGGATGGCTACCTTTGTTTCAATATCTACAAGGGTTGGATGAAGAGCAAGAGCCAAGTGTGCAGTTCAAGCAAAGAAGTATCGACCAAGAGCAAGAGGGACTAGGACAAAGTCGAGGATGTGGACGAGGACTCCGAGTAAGGTGACAGTGTAGTTGCTCATGGTGGTTCTAATGCAGTGTCTACCGGATTAGTTGCTTAGTTTAATTTCTGCTGTGCTTAGTTTTATTTGAGGGGTGTGTTGTGCTGAGCCCCCAGCAGAACTATGTTATGTTTCTTCTTGTTACTTTAACTCCTCAGTACGTACATACTAGTATTTCTTACAGTTCATCTTTTAGTTGGTATAGTACTATGACTACCACTCGTTTCTTCACATTATATACGTACAATATATATGGCCAACATCATATAGCCAGCAGTTTAGTTGCCAAAGAATTTCAGGGGGCTTAGTTTTGTCAAAGAATTTCAGAGTGCTTAGTTTTATTTGACGGGTGTGTTGTGCTGGACACCATTATTGTGACTCAAATCTCTTTTGCCATGTTATAATGACATAAATACCAATGGACCAACATGCCAGCTGTCCCTCTATCTCACTATAGTAAAATAAAGTGTGGGGCCTACTTGATCCCAACAGCGTTCTTATTTTCCTGTAAAATTGTTCGCTTCGTTACTCCTGACAAGCGGGGCCACACTTATCATTGTGAGAATCGGCTTATTTTTGTCATGTAACATGGTCAACGGTTTTGACATGAAAATCACAATGTCTAATGGCATTTTTGAGCAAACATCTAACTTAACGATGGCATTTTTAGATATCTAATTGCATTTTTGAGCAGGCATCTCACGGATAGATGGCATTTTTGAGTAGTTGTAACTTCTAATGGTAGAACTAAGTAGTGATACACAAACTAGTGGCATAAATAATAAGAACCCAATAATTAAATAGGTATGCTAATTTCTTTAATAGAATTTAGCACCCCATTTAATCACGTACTAGATTTTTTAATAGTACTATATGCATAATTTGGCGACGAGCGCTCTTTATATGTACCACCTTTTTTCTTTAATTTCATCTTGTTAGTTTTGCTCCATGGCACAATCCATCGATCCTACTACTGTACAAAAGTATACATTTTTTAAAAGGCTAGAGGGCGTGTCAGGACCCCGATTCCAAGTCACACCGATCTAGCCTGTAACACCTCATATCACTTTGCGGCCTCATGCACGGTATTCCCACGGGTGTCGCCTTACCATGGCCCGGGACCGTTTGCGCCTTTTGGCTCACATATATGATAATGTCGCTAGCATCCATATGATAGAGAACCCGGGCCAACATGGCTAGTCGTGAACCCAAAGCGGCACTAACGTATGGGGACAGGCATACATGAATCAACATCGAACGTGTCGGTCAGCAGCGTGCGAATCCGGGCTGTAGCACTGGGCTAACAGGACTCCGGGAACCCGGGCTGTGGCAGGCTAGGCAGGACTCCGGATGTCACCGCGTGACATTTCCCCTAAGGGACAGACACAGGAACGATATGAAACACATGCCGGCCAGTCAAGTGTCCAGAGTAGTAGTGCTGGGCTAGCAGGACTCCGGTGAACCGGGCTGTAGCGGACTACTATGGCTCAAGGAGGCACTAGACTACATTTCCCCATAAGAGAGGCTGCTAAGGATAGACAACTAGATTGTCGGATCCCACACATACCAAGCATTTCAATCATACACACAATATGCTCGATATGTGCAGATACAACATGGCATCACAACAAGACTCTACGACTCAGAGTACTTATTCATTAGGCCCCGAAGAGCCAGATATTACAAACATGGGTCTCATGACCCAACATTCAGAGCATACAAGTCAAAGCACATGCGGAAGCTCAACATGTCTGAGTACAGACATCTACAAATGAAAAAGGCTGAGAAGCCTGACTATTTACTAGATCCTGCCGAGGGCACAAGAACGTAGCTGAGGTATCAAGCTAAACGTCGAAGTCCACACGGAACTACTAGCGAGACTGACGTCTCTTTGCAAAACATAAAATAAGCAAACGTGAGTACAAATGTACCCAGCAAGACTTACATCAGAACTATCTACATATGCATCGGTACCAAAAGGGGGGGTGGTGGAGTTTCACTGCAGCAAGCCAGCTTTGACTCGGTGGCTATCCTAAGCTACAATTGCAAGTAACTCTTTTGAGGTTGCGCACACGAGTCCACATATTCACCATATCAATACACCACTATGGATCCGCTCTTGTCTCCCTACGAGAACGCCATCCATAGCACTCACGCTTATCTTGCGTATTTTAGAGTATCCACTTTCACTTGTCTATGAACTGTTATAGGCAACCCAGAAGTCCTTTACCACGGACACGGCTATTCGAATAGATCATATTAACCCTGCAGGGGTGTACTTCGTCACACACGCTCTCGCCACTTACCACCATGTACACGTCGTGTACCTCGGCAACCTTCAAGCGGAAGCCTGGCGAGGGAGTCGGCCACAGCCTACCTAAACACTCAAGTCTCTAGTCCAGGTTTATCGCCTATTCAGGTTCCATCCGCAGGGAGTCCGGCCGAGGTTTCCACATACGGCCCCGAACGATGTGTGCAGGGTTCCCGAGACACCAAACGGGTGACTCGGTACACCGGGCCACGAGCCTACCGCATCACAGCCCACCCCTTGGTCAGCGCTGTCCACGGCCTCCAGCTTACTACAAACACCAGAAACTACGTGCAACTCCTGGACAGAGGACAAGGGTGATTAAGAAGCCGAGAGGGTCCATTGGTTTCGGGCCCAATGCGTGGTAGTAACTGTATCATGGATCACAAACACAGAACTCAGTTCCTGAGGACGGCTTCAATGAGACAACCCACCATGTACTCCTACATGGCCTCTCACCGCTACCTTTACCAAATCGTGTTCACACACAGTAGGACATGTTCATCACCATTCCAATTTATCCCCGACGAATCAGACCCGACTCAACTCTAAGCAGTAGCAGGCATGACAAACAAGCATGAATGAGTAGGCACATTAGGGCTCAAACAACTCCTACTCATGCTAGTGGGTTTCATCTATTTACTGTGGCAATGACAGGTCATGCAGAGGAAAAAGGGGTTCAACTACCGCAACATGTAACAGTTGAATCGATGTTGTCCTAATGCAGTAGAAGAGAGCAGGAGCGAGAGAATGGGATTGTATCGAAATGAACAAGGGGGTTTTGCTTGCCTGGCACTTCTGAAGATAGCATTGAGTCTTCATTAGTGTCATCGAACTCATCGTCGGAAACACGGGTATCGAGAGGGGACAATACTGGCAACAGAGAGGAAACACAATCAATGCAATGCAAAATATGATGCATGATCATGACATGGCAATATGAATGTGTTTTGAGCTAATGCAGCTAGCAACATATTAAATGGAGTTGGTTTGAACCTTAGGTTCGAATTCAAACTCCATATAAGACATTTCAAATGCCATTTATTCAAATTGTCATATACAGTGGCTGTAAGTTGTTCAATTATGCATGAGGATGCCATAAACA
Source organism: Triticum aestivum (assembly GCF_018294505.1). NCBI lineage: Eukaryota > Viridiplantae > Streptophyta > Magnoliopsida > Poales > Poaceae > Triticum > Triticum aestivum. Next base: position 292,130,556 of record NC_057814.1, on the reverse strand, counting down.
GATTCTTTGGATTTTTCTGATAATTTTTCATATATAAATCATTTCATTTGGAGCTACGGTTGAATTTCTATGAATTTTAGAAGTTAGGGCATTTTCTGGAATTTTCTGAATTATTTCAAAACCAGAAAATGATTAACTGCGTCAGCATTAGGTCATGCTGACCTCAGCAGGTCAACGGACCCGTTCCAGGTCAAACCTGACCAGTGGGGTCCACTGGTCAGTGAGACAGTCACTAATCCCGCGTTGACTAGCACTTTGACCTGCTGCGAGGCCCATTGTCAGTGGCTAAGGGCGGCTGAGCTGGCAGGGATTAGCGCTAATGACTGCGCCACGTCGGTCCTTGCCGGAGTTTCGCCGGCGACAACCAAAACTGCGGCGGCAACTCGCCGGACTTGAGCTACAGACGGCGGTTGGACGCGCGGAAACCACCAGGAGGTAGCCCACGCTCTTCCGCATCCAGGGGAGGTGTCAGAAGGTCGCGGGGTGGCCTGGTTCGCCGGCGGCGAGCACTTGGGTGGCCGCCGGAGCTCGGGCAATGGCGGAGATGGCGCTATAGGGCACGGCAGGGCGAACTCGTGGGTGCTTCAGGTTCACAGGAGCGCGGCGAGCGCGCTGGTGATGCTCGGGCGAGCGGCCGAGCTCAGGAGCACGTAGCTCGTTGGCAATGGCGGCGGCGAGCTTCGGTGCTCGTGGGGAATGGTGCTACGGCAACCAAGCGGGGACAGGGTTAGGGGGAAATGACCGGGGGCTCACCGCGGTCACGAAGAGGTTCTCGGCGAGCTCGGGGAGGCACGGACGGCGTCGGAATTTGGCGGCGGCGATGTACGGCTGTGCGCGGAGACGACGGGTCGATGGCGAGGTGACAGGGCATCCGGCGATGCTCTCATTGAGGGGGAGCTTCAAGGCGTCGAGGCGGAGCTCGTGGACTCATCGGCGGGGCGAGGGGTGGCCGGTGGCCGTGGTGGAGCTCGTCGGTGGCGGCGGTGCGGTTTGGTGAGGTGGGGAACAGCGAGGGAGAGGGAACCAGAGAGCGAGGGAGAAGTGAGAGGGGGTCGGGGAGGTGCCGTGGCACTCGTGGAGGCCTCCAGAAGCGGCGGAAGCAGGAGGTGGCCTCGCGCGCGGCGACCACACGCCCGGCGTCCCTCTGGCGTCCTTCTGGCGCGAGGTGGGAGACGGTGGCGGCTCTGGTGGGCTGGGCCAGCTCCTGGGCCGTGGTGGGGCGCCAGGTATGTCCAGGTGAGGGGCCCAGTGGCCTTCTCTCTCTCTCTTACTTAATTGTTTCTGTTTTGATTTAGTAAAATACTAAACCATTTTATAAAATCCTGGAAATAATTAGGGGTGCTGTCTGAATTATTCCAGTGACCCATAACACTTTCCAACATTATTTGAACATTTAAATTATTTATAGCATTTAAATGCCCAAAAGTCAAATACAATAAGATTTAATTCAAAAATCCAGGATGGCCTAGAAATAGGTGCATCATTTTTGGCAGAGGTTTTCACCTTTAACAAAAATCATGAACTTTTCTAAAGGGCATTTGGGTTCATTGAAGATATTGTTTACTTGAACCTAGTTGAATGCATTTGGTGCTAGGGTTTCAACATCCCCATTTCAAGTTTCTTTGAAAATTAAACATGATGACATGAGGAACAAGCAAAAGTCAAACAAGGGCTGATCTGGGGCTGTGACAGCTCACCCCCACTAAACAAGAATCTCGTCCCGAGATTCAAGACGTGAGGTAAGAAGACAGAGGGACACAAGCGAACACCATCTTCATGATCCAATTGCTCTTCGCAAAGATTTGATCCGTTGCTTCAATTAACGTTGACGTCTTTGCTTTTGAGATCTTCATCTGACACGATGACGACAGAGAGGGAAACTCTACAGGATCGATCTTCTTGAAGATCGGGCACTCAAGATCAACTCATGGAGTGAGACGTTGAAACATCTCGAGTTGAGACACAAAACACATCGAGAGGGATGGAAGAACAAACGATGAGATTTGATTTGGTGGGCAACAATCCCACGCTTAGATAATATGGTGCATGGGTTCCAAAGCAGCGAGGAGTTAATTGCCATGACTCCATAACGGGGCACCTTGGGGAAGGTGACTCGTAGAACTATTCCTTAAGTGGCAAAAAGAATTACTTTTGATCCTAAGATCATTGAAACTCTTATACTAGCCTAAGGCAATCACAAACGATCGTTCGAGGGAGTTCGGGAGAACGACACACTCGGGCTAGGATGGACGATGTGGACTACCTTGTTGAATGACAACACAAGGGTGATTTTCTTATCACTGGAAATGGTCGGAACCCCTGGTGGGACCACTTTTGAAGATGGTCCTTATCAGTAATTACTGGGAAGGTAATCCAAGGTAGGATGGCACAATGACGATGCAAGCTGGGAACAAAAAATGCAAATGCTAGGAATGATTCTAGTAACTAGGGAGAAACTCGACAGTAGAGAGTGAATCTACTGTTTGAAAGGTTTAGCATAACCGAAGGAAAGTGGGAGCAATCCCAGTTAGTGCCGATGATAACACCTAGTGCTTGTGCGTGCTCTCAAGAACTTGAGCATTTCCATATTCATCAAGGTTTTACCAACATCCGTGTCAAGGATCCTGGCAACACAACATACCACCATGATGAATAGTGATGGACGATGCAGATGCAAATTAAGATAACACCTTCTCAGATTTCACCTTAGCGAGGCAAAGGAAGCAAAATCTGGATGATCGACCGAGAGACATTTAGCACTCCGCTTCTAATGTTCTCCTTGATGTACTAGCGTAACCCATTAGATGTGGTTTGGTATCTTGAACATCAAGTAGTAGGTCGGACTTCGGGAGCGCAGGAATCCATAAGGAACAACTTTTAGAATAGATCATACGAAATCCTCATGGAGAAGATGGTCAAATTGCTTAATCAAGAAGCTACAATAATAGATCTTCCGGCTAGGATGTGTTGGCCACGACATCCACTTTACCGGTTATCGAGAGGCAATATTATAATTCTTGGGAAATGTTCCAACCATCATGTCTGCCTGAGATTCAGATCTGGTTGGTGTCAGAATATTCCAGACTCATCCAGTCTAGAAGGAAAAATGAAAGTTTGCAACACAAATCGACGGGATGACGTTGCGAGATTTTCAGGGGATGAACTACGATAGCAAGCTCCAAAACATGAGCTGGTTCTGCTACAAACACATGTGAACACGCTGTCCCAGACAAGCATGACCACATAGTAGTCTTATGATAGAACACTACCGAGTTCAGGTGGGGAACCATCATCTAGGGTAACGAAGTCTTGTGCATGACCTAGGATTTGCACAACAACTCCTTCTCCTTGAACAGTCAATCAGTGGCTTGGTGTGCTAGGAACACATATAGAACGAGGGTTGCAAGTCTCCGAACCACAGAATACTTCGCACATGTGCATGACTGACTTGGGATGATTCCAGAGGAAGCAAAACAAACTTTCTCGAATCCATGGCGGCAACTTACATCAAATGCACGTGAATTAGAGGAAGTCACTACTTTCATCCAAACGTATACCTCATGAGCAGAACATGAAGGCAATGCTTACAAAGTTTCCAATGCTAGCTGGATGTTCAACCAAATCATGGAGGAGATAAGGATGTTGTCGATGGGCTCAACAACAAACCATCTAGGCTTCCAGATAGTTGGAATTCCACAATTAAGTGAACACGGTGATAGCATTGGTCAGACCAAAAGATGTAATGGTGTATGCTCGAGGGATCAACCACGAGTAAGGCAACATTATGAACATCGTTGGTTCTGATTTGATTTGATGATAGCCCATACTCAAATCAAGTCTTGATACGACAATAGGTCCAACAACTGATCACAGGGACCAATCGATGAAGATATCATCTATCTTCAACACACGCAGATATATCCCTTGAATTGAGCTAAGCTGGCAAGCTTTTATCTTCCAACTCTCCAAGTTGTTGTTTAGCTTGACCAACTAGCTCAGGGTATCCAACACGGATTCTTGGAGAAGGGGTGGTTTACTGGAAAACCAACTTGTTCACGACTCAACACATCGGTCATGGACAACCTGGTGGTACTTCCAAGAAGATATTTGGAAAATCACGATCCACCAACATGTTATTAAGATCGAGAGCAATCTTGCTTTTCAGGGCAAGACGATATGATCAAATAAGCAAGGGATTCAATCCTAACTCAAAGATCGAAGAGTGCACCAGAATAAGAACAAGGTAGCACGATCAATCCTAGTATAGTGGTTCAATAACCAACACGCTAAGAATGATATTAATGTCCATTAACTACCAAGCAACACGGTTGCTAGGAGTATTGATTTCACACATCATAGTTCACCTGTCGGCATTCCGGTCGTGACGACACGGAACCGAGGAATGAGCAATGATGGCGAGAAGTATCACTGCGTTAAGAATTCGTGAGAGATGGTGCAATTCTCATGACAATTCTGACATAAAGGGGGTAATACTCCGAGGTAGAACAGAACAAAAGCTGGTTAGGCATTTGATCTGCGGAATACAACTACTTTGACCCAATCCCAGAGATGGACGAGGTACTGGAGTTTGTTTCTCCTAGTCATTCCGGATTAGAATGGCTTGACAGACCACAAGAATAGTAGGCATCGAGAACACAAATGCACAATTTACTCCTGACTATCAATTGATAGACGAGGGTCAGAAGATAACTAAAGAGGGACAACCCAAGGGAACATATGTTTTTCTGAGTTGTGGATGCATGGATTAGTATGTCGAACAAATTCAACATATTTCTTCCGGATAACCCATGCAGAAGAGGAAGGACTGGCAGAGTCACAATATGAATGGAGTACTCCTCAAGAGCGCCCTGGTTGTGATCTTTTGGTTAAAAGAACTTCTGCCATAATGGTTCATGGTATTTGGAAGAAGGAAATACCACGGACCTCGAGGACTATCGCAAATGCAAGGTTACTAATAACCTAAAGGAACGAGCAAACACTATCAACAGGAGGTAAGTGGAGTGAATCTTGAGTTCAAGAACCCAGAAATAGAATGCCTACTAACTAATAACATCACAGGATGCTTTCGAGAATAATGGCCAGAATCATCACACCGGGGATATAAAGCATTGCTAGATTACTGAGTGGTCCTCTATGACACCTAGGGTCATAATAATAACTCCAACATATATGTCAAGGCAACAGAGTACCTCAACTCAACGATTAGTGTGGTTAATCTGGCCCAAAGGAACATCGAGAACGGAAAGAAAGGATTTGCAAATGCATCAGACCATTTAGGAACCTGGGATGACTCGGACAGCGTAATGGCTGTAAATGCTCAAAAGAATTTGATACATCCTACAAAATGGTGGCATAACCACTCAACAACATCATATCAAGGTTCCAAGTCCAACTAACAACACACTGTAGTGGTAGAAACTGAACTAAGGCTCGAGACCAACAATCCTACGAGTCTACGGATTAGTAACACGTGATCCTGATAGAAAGATGAGAAGCCTAGTTCTTAATCCCCGTAGAATGAGAAGAGGGTGACTCGGATTAGAGGGCATAAGGTAAAGGAGCAAAAGAGCCTTACGTTCCCTTCCACAATCAATTCCCTTATATAACTAAAGCATTTCTAGACACAACTTCGACCAGTTTGGCTTGGTAATCCTACAGGCAGTCAGGCTCTGATACGAACGCTGTCGGGACCCCGATTCCAAGTCACACCGATCTAGCCTGTAACACCTCATATCACTTTGCGGCCTCACGCACGGTACTCCCACGGGTGTCGCCTTACCATGGCCCGGGACCGTTTGCGCCTTTTGGCTCGCGTATATGACAATGTCGCTAGCATCCATATGACAGAGAACCCGGGCCGACATGGCTAGTCGTGAACCCAAAGCGGCACTAACGTATGGGGACAGGCATACATGAATCAACATCGAACATGTCGGTCAGCAGCGTGCGAATCCGGGCTGTAGCATTGGGCTAACAGGACTCCGGGAACCCGGGCTGTAGCAGGCTAGGCAGGACTCCGGATGTCACCGCGTGACATTTCCCCGAAGGGACAGACACAGGAACGAAGTGAATCACATGCCGGCCAGTCAAGTGTTCCGGAGCAGTAGTGCTGGGCTAGCAGGACTCCGGTGAACCGGGCTGTAGCGGACTACTATGGCTCAAGGAGGCACTAGACTACATTTCCCCATAAGAGAGGCTGCTAAGGATAGACAACTAGATTGTCGGATCCCACACATACCAAGCATTTCAATCATACACACAATATGCTCGATATGTGCAAATACAACATGGCATCACAACAAGACTCTACGACTCAGAGTATTATTCATTAGGCTCCGAAGAGCCAGATATTACAAACATGGGTCTCATGACCCAACATTCAGAGCATACAAGTCAAACACAAGCGGAAGCTTAACATGTCTGAGTACAGACAACTATAAATGAAAAAGGCTGAGAAGCCTGACTATTTATTAGATCCTGCCGAGGGCACAAGATCGTAGCTGAGGTATCAAGCTAAACGTCGAAGTCCACACGGAACTACTAGCGAGACTGACGTCTCTCTGCAAAACATAAAATAAGCAAACGTGAGTACAAATGTACCCAGCAAGACTTACATCAGCACTAGCTACATATGCATCGGTATCAACAAAGGGGGGTGGTGGAGTTTAACTGCAGCAAGCCAGCTTTGACTCGGTGGCTATCCTAACTACGACTGCAAGTAACTCTTTTGAGGTGGCGCACACGAGTCCACATATTCACCATATCAATACACCACTATGGATTCGCCCCCGTCTCCCAACGAGAACGCCATCCATAGCACTCACGCTTATCTTGCGCATTTTAGAGTATCCACTTTCACTTGTCTATGAACTGTTATAGGCAACCCAGAAGTCCATTTCCGCGGACACGGCTATTCGAATAGATCATATTAACCCTGCAGGGGTGTACTTCCGTCACACACGCTCTCGCCACTTACCACCATGTACACGTCGTGTACCTCGGCAACCTTCAAGCGGAAGCCTGGCGAGGGAGTCGGCCACAGCCTACCTAAACACTCAAGTCTCTAGTCCAGGTTTATCGCCTATTCAGGTTCCATCCGCAGGGAGTCCGGCCGAGGTTTCCACATACGGCCCCGAACGATGTGTGCAGGGTTCCCGAGACACCAAACGGGCGCCCGGTACACCGTGCCACGTGCCTACCGCATCACAGCCCACCCCTCGGTCAGCGCTGTCCACGGCCTCCAGCATACTACAAACACCAGAAACTACTTGCAACTCCTGGACAGAGGACAAGGGTGATTAAGAAGCCGAGAGGGTCCATTGGTTTCGGGCCCAATGCGTGGTAGTAACTGTATCATGGATCACAAACACAGAACTCAGTTCCTGAGGACGGCTTCAATGAGACAACCCACCATGTACTCCTACATGGCCTCTCACCGCTACCTTTACCAAATCGTGTTCACACTTAGCTCACACAGTAGGACATGTTCATCACCATTCCAATTCATCCCCGACGAATCAGACCCGACTCAACTCTAAGCAGTAGCAGGCATGACAAACAAGCATGAATGAGTAGGCACATCAGGGCTCAAACAACTCCTACTCATGCTAGTGGGTTTCATCTATTTACTGTGGCAATGACAGGTCATGCAGAGGAAAAAGGGGTTCAACTACCGCAACATGTAACAGTTGAATCGATGTTGTCCTAATGCAGTAGAAGAGAGCAGGAGCGAGAGAATGGGATTGTATCGGAATGAACAAGGGGGTTTTGCTTGCCTGGCACTTCTGAAGATAGCATTGAGTCTTCATTAGTGTCATCGAACTCATCGTCGGAAACACGGCTATCGAGAGGGGACAATACCGGCAACAGAGAGGAAACACAATCAATGCAATGCACAATATGATGCATGATCATGACATGGCAATATGAATGTGTTTTGAGCTAATGCAGCTAGCAACATATTAAATGGAGTTGGTTTGAACCTTAGGTTCGAATTCAAACTCCATATAAGACATTTCAAATGCCATTTATTCAAATTGTCATATACAGTGGCTGTAAGTTGTTCAAACATGCATGAGGATGCCATAAACAGATTCTTTGGATTTTTCTGATAATTTTTCATATATAAATCATTTCATTTGGAGCTACGGTTGAATTTCTATGAATTTTAGAAGTTAGGGCATTTTCTGGAATTTTCTGAATTATTTCAAAACCAGAAAATGATTAACTGCGTCAGCATTAGGTCATGCTGACCTCAGCAGGTCAACGGACCCGTTCCAGGTCAAACCTGACCAGTGGGGTCCACTGGTCAGTGAGACAGTCACTAATCCCGCGTTGACTAGCACTTTGACCTGGTGCAGGGCCCATTGTCAGTGGCTAAGGGCGGCTGAACTGGCAGGGATTAGCGCTAATGACTGCGCCACGTCGGTCCTCGCCGGAGTTTCGCCGGCGACAACCAAAACTGCGGCGGCAACTCGCCGGACTTGAGCTACAGACGGCGGTTGGACGCGCGGAAACCACCAGGAGGTAGCCCACGCTCTTCCGCATCCAGGGGAGGTGTCAGAAGGTCGCGGGGTGGCCTGGTTCGCCGGCGGCGAGCACTTGGGCGGCCGCCGGAGCTCGGGCAATGGCGGAGATGGCGCTATAGGGCACGGCAGGGCGAACCCGTGGGTGCTTCAGGTTCACAGGAGCGCCGCGAGCGCGCTGGTGATGCTCGGGCGAGCGGCCGAGCTCAGGAGCACGTAGCTCGTTGGCAATGGCGGCGGCGAGCTTCGGTGCTCGTGGGGAATGGTGCTACGGCAACCAAGCGGGGACAGGGTTAGGGGGGAATGACCGGGGGCTCACCGCGGTCACGAAGAGGTTCTCGGCGAGCTCGGGGAGGCACGGACGGCGTCGGAATTTGGCGGCGGCGATGCACGGCCGTGCGCGGAGACGACGGGTCGATGGCGAGGCGACAGGGCGTCTGGCGATGCTCGCGTTGAGGGGGAGCTTCAAGGCGTCGAGGCGGAGCTCGTGGACTCATCGGCGGGGCGAGGGGTGGCCGGTGGCCGTGGTGGAGCTCGTCGGTGGTGGCTGTGCGGTTTGGTGAGGTGGGGAACAGCGAGGGAGAGGGAACGAGAGAGTGAGGGAGAAGTGAGAGGGGGTCGGGGAGGTGCCGTGGCACTCGTGGAGGCGTCCAGAAGTGGCGGAAGCAGGAGGTGGCCTCGCGCGCGGCGACCACACGCCCGGCGTCCCGCTGGCGTCCTTCTGGCGCGAGGTGGGAGACGGTGGCGGCTCTGGTGGGCTGGGCCAGCTCCTGGGCCGTGGTGGGGCGCCAGGTATGTCCAGGTGAGGGGCCCAGTGGCCTTCTCTCTCTCTCTCTTACTTAATTGTTTCTGTTTTGATTTAGTAAAATACTAAACCATTTTATAAAATCCTGGAAATAATTAGGGGTGCTGTCTGAATTATTCCAGTGACCCATAACACTTTCCAACATTATTTGAACATTTAAATTATTTATAGCATTTAAATGCCCAAAATTCAAATACAATAAGATTTAATTCAAAAATCCAGGATGGCCTAGAAATAGGTGCATCATTTTTTGCAGAGGTTTTCATCTTTAACAAAAATCATGAACTTTTCTAAAGGGCATTTGGGTTCATTGAATATATTGTTTACTTGAACCTAGTTGAATGCATTTGGTGCTAGGGTTTCAACATCCCCATTTCAAGTTTCTTTGAAAATTAAACATGATGACATGAGGAACAAGCAAAAGTCAAACAAGGGCTGATCTGGGGCTGTGACAGGGCGGGGCAGTCTAGCTAGGTCGGTTTCAAGAGAGGCGAGGGCCTTTGTGATTTGATGGCTCAGTACTGCTGGAAGGCAGGGCCTTTTGATTTGACCGCTCGTATAAATGTGCCAACGACCTGAGGAGTTGCAAAGAACCGTGCAGTATACTCAATTTTTCCACTAGAGTACGACGGAGGAGCACGAAAGACGGCAGCCCAGTGTCATATCCTCTACTCTCTACTCTTATTATATATTACTTCCAAGAGGCATTGTTCTATTGGCGGTAAAGAATGATCTAATTTGCTAGTCATCTCATTTTTAGCATTGTTCTATTCATGCCTCGCAGAGAAGGTGACACGTGCGGCGAAACACCCGAAGCCAAAGAAGAAACACAGGAGCAAAAGAAGAAGGACGATTATCACCCCAAAAAAAGAAGGAAGACGCACACACAAGTCTGGGGCGCTGCTCTCACTACATGAAGGGTTGTTGGCCGCGGAGTCGTAACTGCTTCTTCATCGCCTCCACGACCTCCATCTCCTTGCGCGTCTCCTCCGCCATCTTCTTCATTGTGTCCATGATGCAGGATTTCTCGACGCGAGCCTTCATCATCTCTTCCACGGCCGCATTACGTACCTTGACAGCAGCCGGGTGCTTGATGCGGAGCTTCGCCAGCTCCTCCTTCTGTTCCATGACGAGGGCTTGCAGCATCTTCATCGAGGAACTACTATTCTCATGCAGCTTCTTCCAGCCGGCGTTCTCCTCCTTCAGCAGGTCGAGCTTGTCACAGAGCTTCGCCTTGTCTTCCTGAAGTTGCAAGATTTCACTGGTCACCTTATTCTTTGAGGCAATGGTCTTCTTTAGCGGCATCACCAAGCCGGCGGTCAACTCCCCCTGCTCATTGAGCTCAGCGGGCATGTCATCGAGGCTCTCCTTCAGCAGCTCCACCAAGCCGTGGATGAACTCCTTCTGCTTACTGAGGTGCTTATTGAGCTGATCGGGCATGCCGTCGAGGGATAACGACTCTAGTGCCGCCAGCTCGGCATGTTCGCCTCCGCGGCTAGGGCGCTCCTGGGAGCCATCGCCTGCCTGTGAGAGATCTTTCTAGGTCTCTGCGTGGCGGCCAGCCATCTATTTTTTTTTCCGCAGCCTTGGTTGCCGCTCCCTTGTTACGAGTAGTTCTCGACCTAGAGCTCTGCACACCGGCCATGGCAAGGACGGACGAAGAAGGAGGACTTATGAGGAGGAAGGTAGAGTAATTTTCGGTTAGGTAGTTCCCCTTTTATAACCTAAGTACTAGCACTAGTACTAAAACCTGCATAGTGGGAACACGTCCAGGTTTGGTACGTACTGGTAGGTGTGAGCAGGCTTGCACTTAATTGTAGCACTACAATTTGGAATGTGTTGGGAACAAGGTAAAGATTAATTGATGGTTTTGGTTTCGAGGCCCGAAATGGCTCCCGATGAGTTTAGTGGAACATAAATTTCAAGTACTCTCGATGAGTTTAGCAGAACATAAATTGTTCAACATAAAAAATATATCATTAAAAATAGAATATTTGAAGTTTTTAATGATATATTTTTCGTAATTTATGCCTCTTATTAAGTTGGTCAAATTAATGACCTACGTACACGTGCAAGACTTGTAAACTGAGATAGAGGAAGTACTACACTACTCAAATGCGGTCGCACAAGTCAGTGATGTAACTAGTCGTACATGTCAAACCAAGCCGATGCGTGTCCCTTCGATGAGACGCGGGTCTGACAGACCGTCTGTTGGTGCGACCGACCGTAAAGTACTTACACGATGGCGACTTCTGGTTGTGGCTTCGGTTGATTGTCACGACCAAGCATTCTAAAACTAGTGATAAATCAATTACCATCTTTTTCCAAACGACCAAGTATTTTTTTACAGGAAAACAATACATATAGATGGAGTGATTGTCAAGGTTGCAAACAGACATAGCGTTGCAAGTTCACTGCAGCAGCAACCGACTAGGTCACTGCATCACTGGCGGGGAAGGAGGGCAGCTCACCTCGCCTATGATGCATGCCCAGCGGCGCCGCCGCAACTGGTCCCAGGATTTGGCTTATCCTACCGCCCATTTGAACAGTTGCACCGGCTGCTCATGCCATTTGCGCAGGCATGCGTGTTCTTTCCTCCGCACTCGACTCCGTGAATATGATATCTGCCATTAGCCCTAGCTCAAAATCAACGCGACACTGCCAGATGCTAAAATCCCTCAGCATCTCTCCCCTGAGATCGACTTGCGCCTCCGCCTTGTGCTGCGCCAGTTGCAGCTCCGTGGAACTTCTTTCCAATTGATGCGACGCTTCCTTGATCTGATTTGCCCTTGCTGCCCACCACCTGAAACGCAGCCTTGGCATGTCCTCCGGCGCCACCGATTTGTGATTCCAGAGCAATGGATCCCCTCTAAAACACATGTGGGTTTCGCTCAAAGGCGGCAGTGTTGCGGGCCGCAGTGAGAGGGCAGCCCGCGGGATCCTGGGATCTAAGGGATTATCCTTGGCGGGATCCTCCATGGCGGGATCCGGTGGGCGAGGCGGGGAGGCGAGCCTAGGCACTGGGAGAGCCCTACGAGGCTAAGATAAAGATAGTACTACTCCACCGTCCATATTTAAATACAAAGGCCACCAACAGTAGCCCTGGCAAAAATTGATCATGCTGCATGCGTCCTGGTTTATTGGCCCCTTTTTTGTGCCACTTTTTATGACATGCATAAATATTATGTTACTTACAAATATGGTCAAAAATTGGCACAAAATACGAAGGAGACCAATGGAAGTACTGGCACCCCATGATTTAACTACTCGCATGCGCGCAATGGAGTAGTAATGTCTTTCTTCTGCCCTCACGTCCACTCAATTTGCATGTGCTGTATTAATTGACCATCAATGAAATGAAGGACTTTACACGCGTCAAATTATCACATGGGGTGGATCTTCATACAAAAATGTGTCGCCCCGTGTACCCGCGTGTGTGCGCGAGGGAATGAGTGCGTGCGTGGCGTGCGTGCACATCTTCGCTTCGTGCATGTACCACCAGTGTGGCTCAGAGAGGGCAAGTACATTCTTCTGGAAGCAGCAGCACGTCACTGTGATCAATCCACACAAGGAGGTCGCGACAACGCCTCCACATGTGCGACATAGCTTCATGAACTGTAAGAGAGACACTATGTAGCGTGCCATTGGAATTCTAATTTACGTGTTTGCACATACTCGAAGTACTAGTAAGGTACACGTGCATTTCACGCATCAGATCTGGCAACCAAATTATGAATAAATACCACACTATAGTATGTAAACTCTGAGTCATATATGCCTGATGTAGACCTTAGTTTAATTCCTATAGTTCATCTCATTCAAAATAAATTAGTTTTTATAAAAAATCTAGGGCCTCTTTGATTCGTAGGATTTCCAAAACGCGAGAATAGGAAAAACATGGGATTAGAGTGGAATGTCGTCTTGAATCCTACAGGATCGTATGAGTGTTTGATTGTGCATAGAAAAAATGCAGGATTCTTTCAAAGTTGTTTGAGTGGATGGGATGTTTCCTATGAAATCTAGTGCAAATGAATCCTATGGAAAAATTTCTATGGTTTACAAACCTACGAATCAAACAACCAAGATAGGAAAAATTCCTAAGGATTAGAATCCTCCAAAATTCCTTTGAGAATCCTTTGAATCAAAGAAGCCCTTAATCTATTTTATGATTCATGGAATTGTGCGTTGTAAAGCATAAAGTAAAAATAATAATGGCAATTCAACTAGAAAAAAAGTTTGGGTAGTTATGATACGGAAGATTCTAGAACAAAGGAGAAGCACTTGTGTTTTGAGGTTTGTGCGTTATGCTTAAGTTCAACCTTGGAGTCTGCTAGATTGTACATGTGGCAAAATCCGGTGGAGGCTAGAAGATGGTGCGAGGGGCCAAGTGGAGGGAGACTATGAAGGAGTGCACAAGTGCGAGATCGATATTTGAAGAGATGTCGGGACCCCGATTCCAAGTCACATCGATCTAGCCGGTAACACCTCATATCACCTTGCGGCCTCACGCACGGTATTCCCACGGGTGTCGCCTTACCATGGCCCGGGACCGTTCGCGTCTTTTGGCTCACGTATATGATAGTGTCGCTAGCATCCATATGACAGAGAACCCGGGCCGACATGACTAGTCGTGAACCCAAAGTGGCACTAACTTACGGGGACAGGCATACATGAATCAACATCGAGCATGTCGGTCAGCAGCGTGCGAATCCGGGCTGTAGCACTAGGCTAACAGGACTCCGGTGAACCGGGCTGTAGCGGGCTAGGCAGGACTCCGGATGTCACCGCGTGACATTTCCCCGAAGGGACAGACACAGGAACGAAGTGAATCACATGCCGGCCAGTCAAGTGTTCCGGAGCAGTAGTGCTGGGCTAGCAGGACTCCGGTGAACCGGGCTGTAGCGGACTACTATGGCTCAAGGAGGCACCAAACTACATTTCCCCATAAGAGAGGCTGCTAAGGATAGACAACTAGATTGTCGAATCCCACACATACCAAGCATTTCAATCATACACACAATATGCACGATATGTGCAAATACAACATGGCATCACAACAAGACTCTACGACTCAGAGTATTTATTCATTAGGTTCCGAAGAGCCAGATATTACAAACATGGGTCTCATGACCCAACATTCAGAGCATACAAGTCAAAGCACATGCGGAAGCTTAACATGTCTGAGTACAGACATCTATAACTGGAAAAGGCTGAGAAGCCTGACTATCTACCAGATCCTGCCGAGGGCACAAGATCGTAGCTGAGGTATCAAGCTAAACGTCGAATTCCACACGGAACTACTACCGAGACTGACCTCTCTCTGCAAAACATAAAATAAGCAAACGTGAGTACAAATGTACCCAGCAAGACTTACATCAGAACTATCTACATATGCATCGGTATCAACAAAGGGGGTGGTGGAGTTTAACTGAGCAAGCCAGCTTTGACTCGGTGGCTATCCTGAACTACGACTGCAAGTAACTCTTTTGAGGTGGCGCACACGAGTCCACATATTCACCATATCAATACACCACTATGGATCCGCTCCCGTCTCCCTACGAGAACGCCAACCATAGCACTCACGCTTATCTTGCGCATTTTAGAGTATCCACTTTCACTTGTCTATGAACTGTACAGGCAACCCAGAAGTCCTTTACCGCGGACACGGCTATTCGAATAGATGATGTTAACCCTGCAGGGGTGTACTTCGTCACACACGCTCTCGCCACTTACCACCATGTACACGTCGTGTACCTCGGCAACCTTCAAGCGGAAGCCTGGCGAGGGAGTCGGCCACCACCTGACTAACCACACAAGTCTCTCATCCAGGTTTATCGCCTATTCGGGTTCCATCCGCAAGGAGATCTGGCCGGGGTGTCGCTCACGGCCCCAAACGATGTGTGCAGGGTTCCCGAGCCCACCATCCGGGTGCCACTCGGTACACCAGGCCACGTGCGCCTAGTCTGTCCCAAGCCCACCTGTACCGGGTGCCACTTGGTAGACTACTAACACTACCTACAAACACCAGAAACTAGTTGCAACTCCTGGACAGAGATCAGGTTGATTAATAAGTCGAGAGGGGCACTTAAGCATTCCAATGCGTGGTAGTAACTGTTCATGGATTAGAAACACAGAACTCAGTTCCTGAGGACGGCTTCAATGAGACAACCCACCATGTACTCCTACATGGGCTCTCACCGCTACCTTTACCAAATCATGTTCACACACTTAGCTCTCACATAGTAGGACATGTTCACCACTTTCCAATTCATTCCCGATGAATCAGACCTGACACAACTCTAAGCAATAGCAGGCATGACAAACAAGCATGAATGAGTAGGCACATCAGGGCTCAGACAACTCCTACTCATGCTAGTGGGTTTCATCTATTTACTGTGGCAATGACATGTCATGCAGAGGATAAAGGGGTTCAGCTACCGCAGCAAGTAACAGATGAATCGTTGTTGTCCTAATGCAGTAAAAGAGAGCAGGAACGAGAGAGTGGGATTGTATCGGAATGAACAAGGGGGTTTTGCTTGCCTGGCACTTCTGAAGATAGCATTGAGTCTTCATTAGTGTCAATGATCACAACGACAGAACATCGTCTACCGAGAGGGGACAAATACTGGCAACAGAGAAGAAATACAATCAATGCAATGCACAATATGATGCATGATCATGGCATGGCAATATGAATGCGTTTTGAGCTAATGCAACTAGCAACATATTAAATGAAGTTGGTTTGAATCCAAGATTCAAATTCAAACTCCATATGTGGGAATTCAAATGCCATTTACATGTTGTCCTAAACAGTAGCTCTAAGTTGCTCTAACATGCATGAAAAAGGTACAGATGGATAGATTGGATTTTTTTGATCATTTTTCATATATAATTTGTTTAATTTGGAGCTACGGTTGAATTTCTATGAATTTTAGAAGTTAGGGCATTTTCTAGAATTTTCTGAATTATTTTAAATCCAGAAAATGATTAACTGCGTTAGCATTAGGTCATGCTGACGTCAGCAGGTCAACGGACCCGGTCCAGGTCAAACCTGACCTGTGGGTCCCGCATGTCTGTGTAACAGGGTCAGCATCAGAGGCTGACCTATGGGGCCAGGTCAATGCTGAGGTGGCAAGGTCAAACTGACCGGTGGGGCCACGGGCATAAGGTTAATTTAAACAGGGAATAACCCTGTGGTTAATTTAGGGGTGGGGCCCGTCCGTCAATGACCGTTGGGGTCACCTAATCGGTGGTTAGTGCTAATTAAGCGCGCGCCACGTCATCCAATCAGGCGACTAATCACCGGCGGTAAGCAGACGCGGCGGCGCTCCTCGTCCAGCCAACTCTGGCATCGGCTTGACGCGCGGCTGGGCGCGCTAGAAAGCCCGCGATGCGGCGCATCTAGCGGCGGCCGCGGTGTGTGCTGGGGCAGCATGTAGCGGCGGTGGCGACGAGCCGGGCGGCGGCCAAAACTCGGAAAGGTCGGGTTCGGCGCTATTGTGCACGGCAGGGCGAACGGGTGGCTGCACTCGGCTCCTGGGAGCATGCTGAGAGCGCGACGGTGCTCGGACGCGAGCTATGGCTGCGGTTGGTGCGACGGCAATGAGGCATGACGGCGGGGAGCTTCTGCGTCCGTGCAACTACGGCCTATAGGACGCGGGCGACCATGGGAGTAGGGGGAAAAGAAGCAGCGGCTCACCGCGGATCAGCTGGTTCTGCTGGCAAGGCAGGGGAGGCACGGGGTCCGGCGAATTGACGGTGCAGATCACCGGCACCCGACGTCGAGGACGGCGGCGTTGACGGGGAAGAAGGCCGTCCGGGCTTGCATTCTTCTGCTTGGAGGCGCGAGGCGTCGCGGCGGAGTCGATGGGTATGTCGGCAGGGGGTGTGGTGGCCGGTGGCCATGGCTACGGCGAGCGGCGGGCTCCGGCTGCTTTCGGTGGTCGCGTGGGGGAACGAGCAGGGAGGGGAGGGAGGTCCAGAGAGAGGAGGGAACAGCGAGAGGGGCCAGGGCGTTCTCCAGACGCGTCGGGTAGGCTCGGGGGCGCCTCGGTGGCAAGCAGGAGGTGGCCAGGGGTGGCTGCGCCCGTCGACACGCAGCAGCTCCTACTGGCACCGGGAAGAACACGACTGGCACTGGGCCGCACAATGTTGGGCTATCTGGTGGGCTGGCAGGTGGGCTGTGCCAGGTAAGTGGCCAGGTACTTCTCTCTCTCTCTCTTTCCTAATTTAGTTTCTGTTTTCTATTGTTCTGTAGTCTTTAGGGCTTTATTAAAAATACTTAAACAGATCCAAAAATCATCAAACTGCTCAATGCCACTTTGTGGAATATAACCAACAGCAAATATTTTAGTTCATGATTATTTGAGCATTTAAAATATTTAATAGCATTTAAATGCCCAAATGAAAATACTATATGATTTAATTCAGAGCCCAAATATGTCATGGAAAAATTTGCAACACCTCTGGTTATTGCTTCTAGCATTTCCCAGAAATGATGAACATTTTTGAAAACCATTTGGAGTCACTGAGAATATTTTAGTTGAACCTAGTGAATTCCTTTAATGCTAGGGTTTAGGCAATCCCCATTTCAAATTCATTTGAAACTTAAACATGATGACACTCATGAAGCTAGCCTAGTGCAAACCAGAACTAGGGATGTGACAACTCACCCCCACTAAACAAGAATCTCGTCCCGAGATTCGAGACGTGAGGTAAGAAGACAGAGGGGACACAAGAGCTCACACAATCTTCTCGATCCAATACCCTCATCGAAGATGTTGACTCATTGCTTCAAATTGATCTTGTCGTCTTTGCTTTCGGGATCTTCATCCAACTATGATGACGGAAGAGAGGGAAACTCTACAGGATTGATCTTCCCGAAGATCGAGCTATACAAGATCAACTCGCGGAATGAGATGTTGAAACATCTCGAGTTGAGACACAAAACACATCGAGAGGGATGGAAGAACAAACGATGAGGTTTGATTTGGTGGGCAACAATCCCACGCTTAGATAATATGGTGCATGGTTTCAAAGTAGCGAGGAGATAGTTGCCACGATTCCATAACGGGGCACCTTAGGGAAGGTGGCTCATAGAAATATCCCTTAAGTGGCAAAAAGAATTACTTTTGATTCAGAGATCATTGAAACTCTTCATACCAGGCTATGGCAATTTACAAATGATCGTTTGAAAGAATTCAAAAGAATGGCACACTCAATTTGGAAAGGAAACTACGGTTATAGAACAACTCGGCAAATGGAAGGCACATTCCAGTTGATACCAGGGATATAACCTAGTGACTGAGCGTGTTTTCAAGAACTTGAGCATTTCCATATTCATCAAGGTTTTACCAACATCCGTGCCCAGGATCCTGGCAACACATCATACTACCATGATGAACGGTGATGGAGGATGCAGGTGCAAAGGAGGACAACACTTTCTCAGATTTTTCCTTAGCAATGCCAAAGAAGCAAATCTGGATGATCGACCGAGAGACATTTAGCACTCCGCTTCTAATGTTCTCCTTGATGTACTAGGTACCACGGTCAATGCTTAAAACATCAACACGGCCATCAAGTAAAGGTCGAACTTCGGAAGCACAAAAATCCATAAGGAACAACTTGTGGAATAAGTTATATGAAATCCTCATGGGAAGTGACCAAACGGCTTAATCAAGATACTACAATAATAGATCTTCCGGCTAGGTGTGTCGGCCAGAACATCAACCTTGTCGGGACCTACATCATAATCTTGGAAAAGTTCCAACCGTCATATCTGCCTGAGATTCGGATCTAGTTGGTAACAGGATATTCCAGACTCATCGAGTCTAGAAGAAAATGAAGGTTTGCAACACAAATCGATGAGATGACGTTGCGAGATTCTCGGGAGATGAACTACGGTAGCAAGCTCCAAAACATGAGCTGGTTCTGCTACACACCTGTGAACACACTGTCCTAGACAAGCACGACCACATGGTAGTCTTATAATAGAACACTACCGAGTTCAGGTGGGGAACCATCATTAATGACATCGAAGTCTCCACGCGAGGAAGTCCAAAGAATTCACCTTAGAACAGACTCCTTTATCTTGAACAAATCAATCAGTGGCTTGGTGTGCTAGGGATGCATATGGAATGAAGATGATCAGTCTATCATACCACAGGATACTTTGCACGTGCATGATTGACTTGGAATGATTCCAGAGGAAACAACATTGACTTTCTGGAATTCACGGCGGCAACTTACACCAAGTGCACGTGAATTAGAGAGAGTCACTTCTTTCATCCGAACACATGCTTCATGGACGGGACATGAAGATAATGCTTATAAAAGTTTCCAACACTAGCTTAATGCTCAACAAAATCATGGACAAGATGAAATTGTAGTCAATGGGCTCAGCAACAATCCATCCAGGCTTCCATATAGATGGAGTTCCAAAATTAAGTAAACACGGGAATAGCATTGGTCAGACCCAAAAGATGTAATGGTGTATGCTCGAGGAATCAACCACGAGTAAGACAACATTACGAACACGTTGGTTCTGATTTGATTTGATAATAGCCCATGCTCAAATCAAAGTTTGGTTAAGATAATAGGTCCATTAATTGATCACGAGGACCAATCGATGAGGATATCATCTTTCTTCAACACACACAGACCCAAGATATCCCTTTGGAAATGAACTAAGTTAGACAAGCTTTTATCTTCCAACTCTCCAAGTTGTTGTTTAGCTTGACCAACTAGCTCAGGGGTATCCAACACAGATTCTTGGAGAAGGGGTGGTTTATTGGAAAACCAACTTGATCACGAATTCAACATAGCGGTCAGGTGACAACCTGGTGATACTTCCGAGAAGATATTCGGAAAATCACGTACCACCGATATGTTACTAGGCTCGAGAACAATCTCGCCTTTCAGGGCAAGACGATATGATCAACTGAGCAAGGGTTTGACAAAATCCTAACTCATTGATTGAAGAGTGCACCAAAAATAAGGACTAGGTAGCACGCTCAATCTTAGGATGATGATTCAATAACCAGCACGCTAAGAATGAGAGTATTGCCATTAACTACCAAGCAAGGAGTTGCTCAGAGTATTGATTTCACACATCACGGTTCACTTGTCGGTATTCCGGTTGTGACAACACGGGACCGAGGAATGGATAATGATGGCGAGAAGTATCACTGCGTCAAGAATTCATAAGAGGAGGTGCAATTCTCATGACACTCTTGACATAAAGATGGTAACGCTCCAAGGTAGAGCAGAACAAAAGCTGGTTTGGCATTTGATCTGCGGAATACAACTACTTTGATCCAATCCTAGAAATGGATAAGGTACTGGAGTTTGTTTCTCCTAGTCATTCCAGAATAGAATGGCTTGACAGACCACAAGAATAATAGGCATCGATAACACAAATGCACAATTACTCCTGACTATCAATTGATAGACGGGGGTCGGAATACAACTAAAGAGGGACAATCCAAAGGAACATATAATTTTCTGAGTTGTGGGTGCATAGATTAGCATGTCGAACAAGTTCAACATATTTCTTCCGGATAACCCATGCAGAAAGGTAGAACTGGCAGATTCACAATGTAGAATGGAGAACTCATCGAGAGCACTCTTGTTGTGATATTTTGGTTCAACGAGGAACTCCTGCCGAGGATGATTCATGGTATTTGGAAGAATGGTATACCACGGACCTCGAGGACTATCGCAAAGGTTACTAATATCCTGAAGGTACGAGCAACACTATCAACACGAGGTAGGTAGAGTGAATCTTGGGTCAAGAACCCAAGAATAGAATGCCTACTAACTAAATGGCATCACGGGATGCTTTCGAGAATGATGGCCAGAATCATCACACTGGGAATACAAAACATTGCTAGATTACTAGGTGACTCCCTAAAAAACCTAGGGTCATAATAATAGCTCCAACATATATACCGAGGCAATAGAGTGCCTCAACGCACCGGTAGTGTGCTTAATCTGGCCCAAAGGGACGCAAAAACAGAGGGAAAGGATTTTGCAAATGCATCAGATTGTTTAGAAACCTTGGATGACTCGGACAGCATAACGGCTGTAAATGCTCAAAAGATTTGAGACATCCTACAAAATGGTGGCATAACCACTCAACATCACAATATAAAGATTCCGAGACCAACTATGATCACATGGAAGTAGTAGAGACTGAACTGAGACTTAAATCCAACAGTCCTATGAGTCTACGGATTAGTAACACGTGATCCTGATAGAAAGATGAGAAGCCTAGTTCTTAATCCCCTTAGAAGAGAAGAGGGTGACTCAGATCAGAAGGCTATAAGGTAAAGGAGTAAAAAGAGCCTTACGTTCCCATCCACAATCAATTCCCTTATATAACTAAAGCACTTCTAGACTCAACTTCGACCGGTTTGGCTTCGTAATCCTACAGGCAGTCAGGCTCTGATACCAAAGCTGTCGGGACCCCGATTCCAAGTCACATCGATCTAGCCGGTAACACCTCATATCACCTTGCGGCCTCACGCACGGTATTCCCACGGGTGTCGCCTTACCATGGCCCGGGACCGTTTGCGTCTTTTGGCTCACGTATATGATAGTGTCGCTAGCATCCATATGACAGAGAACCCGGGCCGACATGACTAGTCGTGAACCCAAAGTGGCACTAACTTACGGGGACAGGCATACATGAATCAACATCGAGCATGTCGGTCAGCAGCGTGCGAATCCGGGCTGTAGCACTGGGCTGACAGGACTCCGGTG
Organism: Triticum aestivum; assembly: GCF_018294505.1. NCBI lineage: Eukaryota > Viridiplantae > Streptophyta > Magnoliopsida > Poales > Poaceae > Triticum > Triticum aestivum. The sequence goes on along the minus strand of NC_057814.1, from coordinate 292,108,443 downwards.
AACCGGGCTGTAGCGGGCTAGGCAGGACTCCAGATGTCACCGCGTGACATTTCCCCGAAGGGACAGACACAGGAACGAAGTGAATCACATGCCGGCCAATCAAGTGTTCCGGAGCAGTAGTGCTGGGCTAGCAGGACTCCGGTGAACCGGGCTGTAGCGGACTACTATGGCTCAAGGAGGCACTAGACTACATTTCCCCATAAGAGAGGCTGCTAAGGATAGACAACTAGATTGTCGGATCCCACACATACCAAGCATTTCAATCATACATACAATATGCTCGATATGTGCAAATACAACATGGCATCACAACAAGACTCTACGACTCAGAGTATTTATTCATTAGGCTCCGAAGAGCCAGATATTACAAACATGGGTCTCATGACCCAACATTCAGAGCATACAAGTCAAAGCACATGCGGAAGCTTGACATGTCTGAGTATAGACATCTATAACTGGAAAAGGCTGAGAAGCCTGACTATCTACCAGATCCTGCCGAGGGCACAAGATCGTAGCTGAGGTATCAAGCTAAACGTCGAAGTCCACACGGAACTACTAGCGAGACTGACGTCTCTCTGCAAAACATAAAATAAGCAAACGTGAGTACAAATGTACCCAGCAAGACTTACATCAGAACTATCTACATATGCATCGGTATCAACAAAGGGGGTGGTGGAGTTTAACTGCAGCAAGCCAGCTTTGACTCGGTGGCTATCCTGAACTACGACTGCAAGTAACTCTTTTGAGGTGGCGCACATGAGTCCACATATTCACCATATCAATACACCACTATGGATCCGCTCCCGTCTCCCTACGAGAACGCCATCTGTTGCACTCACGCTTATCTTGCGCATTTTAGAGTATCCACTTTCACTTGTCTATGAACTGTACAGGCAACCCAGAAGTCCTTTACCGTGGACACGGCTATTCGAATAGATGATGTTAACCCTGCAGGGGTGTACTTCGTCACACACGCTCTCGCCACTTACCACCATGTACACGTCGTGTACCTCGGCAACCTTCAAGCGGAAGCCTGGCGAGGGAGTCGGCCACCACCTGACTAACCACACAAGTCTCTCGTCCAGGTTTATCACCTATTCGGGTTCCATCCGCAAGGAGATCCGACCGGGGTGTCGCTCACGGCCCCAAACGATGTGTGCAGGGTTCCCGAGCGCACCATCCGGGTGCCACTCGGTACACCAGGCCACGTGTGCCTAGTCTGTCCCAAGCCCACCTGTACCGGGTGCCACTTGGTAGACTACTAACACTACCTACAAACACCAGAAACTAGTTGCAACTCCTGGACAGAGATCAGGTTGATTAATAAGTCGAGAGGGGCACTTAAGCATTCCAATGCGTGGTAGTAACTGTTCATGGATCACAAACACAGAACTCAGTTCTTGAGGACGGCTTCAATGAGACAACCCACCATGTACTCCTACATGGCCTCTCACCGCTACCTTTACCAAATCGTGTTCACACACTTAGCTCTCACACAGTAGGACATGTCACCACTTTCCAATTCATTCCCGATGAATCAGACCTGACACAACTCTAAGCAATAACAGGCATGAAAAACAAGCATGAATGAGTAGGCACATCAGGGCTCAGACAACTCCTACTCATGCTAGTGGGTTTCATCTATTTACTGTGGCAATGGCAGGTCATGCAGAGGATAAAGGGGTTCAGCTACCGCAGCAAGTAACAGATGAATCGTTGTTGTCCTAATGCAGTAAAAGAGAGCAGGAGCGAGAGAGTGGGATTGTATCGGAATGAACAAGGGGGTTTTGCTTGCCTGGCACTTCTGAAGATAGCATTGAGTCTTCATTAGTGTCAACGATCACAACGTCAGAACATCGTCTACCGAGAGGGGACAAATACCGGCAACAGAGAAGAAATACAATCAATGCAATGCACAATATGATGCATGATCATGGCATGGCAATATGAATGCGTTTTGAGCTAATGCAACTAGCAACATATTAAATGAAGTTGGTTTGAATCCAAGATTCAAATTCAAACTCCATATGTGGGAATTCAAATGCCATTTACATGTTGTCCTAAACAGTAGCTATAAGTTGCTCTAACATGCATGAAAAAGGTACAGATGGATAGATTGGATTTTTCTGATCATTTTTCATCTATAATTTGTTTCATTTGGAGCTACGGTTGAATTTCTATGAATTTTAGAAGTTAGGGCATTTTCTGGAATTTTCTGAATTATTTTAAAACCAGAAAATCATTAACTGCGTCAGCATTAGGTCATGCTGACCTCAGCAGGTCAACGGACCCGGTCCAGGTCAAACCTGACCTGTGGGTCCCGCATGTCTGTGTAACAGGGTCAGCATCAGAGGCTGACCTGTGGGGCCAGGTCAATGCTGATGTGGCAAGGTCAAACTGACCGGTGGGGCCACGGGCATAAGGTTAATTTAAACAGGGAATAACCCTGTGGTTAATTTAGGGGTGGGTCCCGTCCGTCAATGACCGTTGGGGTCAACTAATCGGTGGTTAGTGCTAATTAAGCGCGCGCCACGTCATCCAATCAGGCGACTAATCACCGGCGGTAAGCAGACGCGGCGGCGCTCCTCGTCCGGCCAACTCTGGCATCGGCTGGACGCGCGGCTGGGCGCGCTAGAAAGCCCGCGATGCGGCACATCTAGCGGTGGCCGTGGTGTGTGCTGAGGCAGCATGTAGCGGCGGTGGCGACGAGCCGGGCGGCGGCCGGAGCTCGGCAAGGTCGGGTTCGGCGCTATTGTGCACGGCAGGGCGAACGGGTGGCTGCACTCAGCTCCTGGGAGCATGCTGAGAGCGCGACGGTGCTCGGACGCGAGCTATGGCTGCTGTTGGTGCGACGGCAATGAGGCATGGCGGCGGGGAGCTTCTGCGTCCGTGCAACTACGGCCTATAGGACGCGGGCGACCATGGGAGTAGGGGGAAAAGAAGCAGCGGCTCACCGCGGATCTGCTTGTTCTGCTGGCAAGGCAGGGGAGGCACGGGGTCCGGCAAATCGACGGTGCAGATCACCGGCACCCGAGGTCGAGGACGGCGGCGTTGACGGGGAAGAAGGCCGTCCGGGCTTGCGTTCTTCTGATTGGAGGCGCGAGGCGTCGCAGCGGAGTCGATGGGTATGTCCGCAGGGGGTGCGGTGGCCGATGGCCATAGCTACGGCGAGCGGCGGTCTCCGGCTGCTTTCGGTGGTCGCGTGGGGGAAAGAGCAGGGTGGGGAGGGAGGTCCAGAGAGAGGAGGGAACAGCAAGAGGGGCCAGGGCGTTCTCGAGACGCGTCGGGTAGGCTCGGGGGCGCCTCGGTGGCAAGCAGGAGGTGGCCAGGGGTGGCTGCGCCCGTCGACACGCAGCAACTCCTACTGGCGCCGGGAAGAAGACGACTGGCACTGGGCCGCACAGTGTTGGGCTATCTGGTGGGCTGGCAGGTGGGCTGTGCCAGGTAAGTGGCCAGGTACTTCTCTCTCTCTCTCTTTCCTAATTTAGTTTCTGTTTTCTATTGTTTTGTAGTCTTTAGGGCTTTATTAAAAATACTTAAACAGATGCAAAAATCATCAAACTGCTCAATGCCACTTTTTGGAATATAACCAACAGCAAACATTTTAGTTCATGATTATTTGAGCATTTAAAATATTTAATAGCATTTAAATGCCCAAATGCAAATACTATATGATTTAATTCAGAGCCCAAATATGTCATGGAAAAATGTGCAACACCTCTGGTTATTGCTTCTAGCATTTCCCAGAAATGATGAACATTTTTGAAAACCATTTGGAGTCACTGAGAATATTTTAGTTGAACCTAGTGAATTCCTTTAATGCTAGGGTTTAGGCAATCCCCATTTCAAATTCATTTGAAACTTAAACATGATGACACTCATGAAGCTAGCCTAGTGCAAACCAGAACTAGGGATGTGACAAGAGAGGGGGCGAGAACGTGTGCTGTTGGCGCAGTGGCGGAGCCATGAAAAATAAATGAGCTAGGGGGCCAAGCATTGCTAATCCTTTACAAGGAGGGCCAATTCATCAACTTAAACCATTTTACGAGCAATTGTCTAATGATCACATTCATATTAGCCTCCATATATATTGATGTTAGGGGGGGCCTTGCTGCCCCTGTCTTCGCCACTGTGCGCGCGTTTGAGAGATGAAGCGGAGGCATGGATAATGAGAGGGGGACGTTGGATATATAATTAATGTGGGTGTATTAGCTATGTAATCCTATATAGAGAGGTATAGATTGATCGATGTGGACGTGGGAAAGAGGGTGAGACCTCACTAGATATATAGATTGATCGGTTTGTGTGGAAAACTTTGAAAGACCTAGCTATATATACACACACATAGAGGAACATTGATCGTTGCGCATGCACGTGAGAGATAAAGAATGCCCGATATGATGGGGAGGGGAGGTGTGTGTGTGCATGCATGGGAGACCGACCTAAAGAAAAAGATTGCATGTGTGCAATGGATAATGCCGACTGGTACCGTGTGTGCATGCATGCACGAGAGAAAGTTAATGTACAATTATAAAGAGAAGATGACTGTGTGGGTGTAAAAGACTAGGTGACGTCATAATCAATGTAAAGTAGAATTCAAATATTTGAATAAGAGATCATGATGTTTGAAACCCATGCATGCATGAATATAACTGAGATATGCGTGGTGTGGTTTGGAAATGAGCATGTTGTACTGTATACACATTGAACAAGGTCAGACTGATTTGTATTTGAGATATCGATGGCAGACATCGTTTGGCCACATTGCATCCGTGCATGGACACACTATTCTAATTGGAGATGATGGGTGGCTTTCGCATCACATATCTATATCTATGCCCCTATATATATTATATTTTATATTTTTTATATAGTGCGCGGATAACTTTAACTTTGAAAGATGGTCGTTGGATGAGGCCAATCCGATGGTGCAGAGATGGAAAATTTGAGCACAACTGGCCGTTGGATATCATCTAGATTCCACCAGATTTTGCCACATGTACCATCTAGAAGACTCCATGGTTGAACTTAAGCATAATGCACAAACCTGAAAACACAAGCACTTCTTCTTTGTTCTAGAATCTTCCGTATCAAAATTGCCCAAGTGTTTTTCTACATGATTTTCCATTATTTGTTTTTACTTTATGCCTTACAACGCACAATTCCATGAATCTTAAAATAGATTAGCTTTCTTATAAAAACTAGATGATTTTGAATGAAATGAACTATAAGAATTAAACGAACATCTACATCATGCATATATGACTCAAAGCTTACATGCTATAATGTGGTATTTATTCATAATTTGGTTGCCAAATCTCATGCGTGCAATGCACGTGTACCTTACTAGTCTAAATGGTGTTTGTGTGTGTGTGTGTGTTGTGCTTGTTAAACACATTGTACGTAGTATATCATACATGGTTTAGATTCCGAACATCTAGCTAGAGCATACATGTACTATGATTTCAATTCAACATAAAATCACATATATTTGAATTTGAGATCGTATGTACATGTAGTTCGTATTTATATAGGAATTTACTTCTCCTATATTCATGTCATGTGTTGTGAAGATAATATTTAGATGGTTGTATAACTAAACCGAGTACAATCCCATTCAAACAGGGAAAATGTACTCAAATTTAGTCCATATGCTAGACAACACACATTCTTTTTTTATTGTTGAGGGAAGTGCAAATTGTTTTGGTACTGTACACGTTATGTTTGTTGTCCTGATTTTTTTTGTTTTTTTGTTGTATTTTAATGCATTTCTAGTAATATAGTAAAACGGGACATAGCTCTCTCTAGTTATGAGGTGTGAATTGTCTTTTTTTGGGTACACGTTAAGCTTGTTCCCCCGAAATTTCAAGCCGCGCCTTGTGATGCCGAAATTTCAAGCTAGCGTCCCTGTCTATGATGCTGCAAAACTCCCGCTGTGACAGCCTGGATTTTGCCTTCTCTCTTTTGTCGGAGTTGCCTTCTCTCTTTTTCTGGACTTGGTTTTCACCGTGGTTTTTGCCCTGATTTGATTTGGGTTTTGAATCAATTCACATGGACTTGTCACTTGGGCATATCCTTGGATTTCACCCAAGTGACCCATCTATCTTATTCCTCCTATAAAATCCCAAAATAATCAAATGAATATTTTTCCTAAAAGAAAAATATTCATTTTTCTCTCTTAAACTCACTTCAAAACCATGTGCTCCAAAGCAACCTCAATTTTTCTTGATCAGAAAAATCTGAGATAATTCCTAAATATTCTTAGAACCCTGGCCCACCTTCCCATGCAAAAATATTGCATCACTTTTTGTAATATTTTTGCTGTAGAAAATATTTTCACTTCTGGACCAGAAATGCACTTTGTACAGCAAGTGCATTTTTCCTTTAGCTTTTGGCCTTGAGCTTTCTTGAGCTTGAACACCTTCCTAAGTAACCCTAAACCCCAGGAGATTAGCCCTAATGGCCTTCTAGAAGGTGGCCAAACTTGGCGACCAAGTTTCTGACCAGAAACTTGCCAGCTTGGTAGAGTCGCGTCTGGTCGGCCTGGGTATGATCCATCACCCCTCCTTGACGTAACACTGCACGGTCGAGCACTTGGACAAGGTTTGGCCGCTCCTAGCCATCGTTTTGACCATGCCAGCATGGTGACCGCGCGAGGACATGGCGCCTGGCAGCGTCTCGACGTGCTCTGGCTGTCGCCTTGCCCTCTGTTTCGCGCGTGCCTGTTCCAGCGCTCGCCTCCAACCGCCGCACCGCGCCACAACCCTCGACCCATCACCCTTGACCCCTCCCTGGCGCTCGCCGACGCCGGAGCCGCCGCAGCAAGCATAGGCGCGTCGCGTCCAAATCGGCACAGTGCGCGCGTGCGCTTGTCCTCTTCTCCAGCCACCTACTATGCGCGTCCGCAAGCATAGGCAAGCTCCTGAGACGACGCAACATCGTGCCCCCTCGCGTTGGAGCTTCTCGTCGACGTTCGCGGCGTGTCCAGAACGCCCCGGCGGCGACATGTTCCCCCCTCCGTTCCGGCTATATATAGCGCCCCCGCCTCCCTTGCTAGCCACTCACCACTCCACACCACCTCCACGAGCACGTAGACGAGCAGAAGCCCGGTTGGGCAGGCCTCTGGCTGTCGCCCCGACCCGAGGACTCCGGCGATCCCCGCAGTCCAACTGCCGGGCTCTGGTGCCTCTCGAGCTCAAGCAGCTGCTTGGGCGGGGCATTGGGGCTCTGCTGGTGCTGCCTGGACCCCGCCAAGCCCTCGGAGCTGCCTCTAGCCGCCGTCTTCAACCTCTTCGGCGAACCCCGTCCGCCACCGAAGCTTGCGAGCTCGACTGCATCCAGCTCTGTCCACCTCTCGCCAAGCCACGGGTACGGGCAGGTGCGCCGCGAGCCCTGCTTCCAATCTATCCCTCTAGCCTAGTCCAAAACCCCTCGTCGCCGGCGTGAGCTCCGGTGAAACGCCGCCCCCTCTGATCTCGATCCCCCCCTCTCTCTCTCTCTTCGGACGGATGGGGCCCAATGTCAGCCTCACCACTCGCGCCCGAAGCGGAACGAGTGGAGGCGCACTCCCGTTTTACGCCTTCGACGTCACCCCCCAGGATTTTCTGTTTATTCAAATTTAATTCAAAATTTGACTAAACTTTGACCAGCCATTACTTCTAAACCATAAGTCCAAATGAATTGATTCTTTTTGCATTGTCTTTGTTACAGAAAGCTCTAGCAGCACACCAAATGGTGGATTTTTCCTTGCTGTCTAGAATTTCTGGTGATTTTCAGAAGGTGTTTTGACATTTGTTTTTGTGGTTTTAAATTGTTTTTCAGAAGGAGAAGCTTGTCTTGAAGAAAACCAAGAGTGGTGTGATCCTCCTCTACACTAAGGCAAGCCACACCAGCATTTGGATGGTGTTATTTCAATATCTATGATTTTCTACTTGAATATGAGTTCTTATTTGCATTAAAATTTGGTAAATAATTTTGGTAAATTACTAGTCACTTTATTCTGTTAGAAATGCTTGTTTTAGTTACTAGCTGCATGCATGACCTTGCTTGGTTAAGTAGAGTAGGATTTTTACCCCATGCATATTGCCATGGAAATTAGTGGTATTAGTTTTACTAAATGATATTTTCATTTAAATAAAGAACCAATAAAAATATTGCTTGTTGATAAAATGAGGTATAACCAGAAAGTTTGATCTTTAGTGTTGCAAGATAATTATGTGGTTAAGTTTGATCCATGAACATGAGTTGTTTGCTTTGCATAGCGAGTAGTTGCATGATTTCCGGTATTATGCCATGTTAGTAATAAAAAGTTTTCTTAAGAGTTAAACTTGATTAAGTTCAACCTGAATATGATGTTGATCACATCATGGTGCCACTGAATCGGGTTCTTAGTTCAGTGTGACCACATTTACCTAATGGGAAGGTCTTGATTCAGTCCTTTGTTGTGGCTCTCACCGGTGCCTCCCGCGAGGGAAGGTTATGGGCGTGCATACCCTGGCCCGGTAGGCAGACATAACCTTGTGTGCTTGTTTTTGTTTTTATGGTACCTTGTCCCCGTTTGGGACCGTTTTGCCACGACGGTGGCCGTTGGTGTCTTTGGTAGACACGGGGCCACCCAAGACCTAGCCCTGGGAGGGAGATGGTCAGAGTGGCCGGGGAGAGTGCATGACAAAGGGAGGGTTTCGTCGGGATATTTTGGTCCACCCGAATGGGAGTGCGAGGCCAGGTATTCCGTAGTGTGGGTAAAGTGCGCTACCTCTGCACAGTGTATTTAATCTATCGATAGTCACGCCCTCGGTTATGGGCAAAACTCGGGAGTAAGTCACACCATGGATCAACTTTTATAATTAATCTTGCCAACTAGAAATTGTTGTGATGTTTTGTCTCGTGGTGAACCTTGAACACTCGAGGTGTTCATGAGCGATTGGTTTCAGGTGTGACCCCGGTGTGGTCATCGTTTGGTTACGAGGTAACTGTCTGGTAAACAAGTCCGTGTGACTCGGTGCGCTGTTTGGCTGCTCTGCATCTATATTATTTTCTTGCATTAGTTTAACCTGATTAATTATCATGATATTGTCTGCCACCGTGCTTATGTTTGTTGTGAGCTTGCAAGTACATTCAATGTACTGACCTGGCATGTTATGCCAGCTTTCAGGCAAGTTGATTCGCATCGGAGCGCATCTCGTGTCTAGGCCGTGTCCACGTCCGTGTCCCTGTGGTATGGAGTTCCGCTACGACTTTCTTCCGCTGCCGCATAGTTTCGTGTGATCGAGGCCCCAGCCATGTTCATTAAATAATGTACATACTGTCCAGCAGCACCGTGTGTGCCGCTTGGCCTCGAATCTTGATGTAATATCAGACCTATGTACCCCGCTAGTATCAATAAAGCGGTTATTTCTGTACCATGTTGTTGTGTGTTGCCAAAAGACTCGATCTCTAGGTTGGCAATGCAGGGTAAACCGGTTGCTCTGAGCCAGGGTGCCACAATGGTTGGTATCAGAGCCGCGCTGATTGTAGGACACGCTAGACCGGAAGCGCGTTAGTAAAATGGTAGATAGTTTTGTTTGAATGCCAGTAGACATAGGAATTGGTTGTTGCATTGCATGCATGTTTAATTGTTGTTATTACTAACCGTATGGTTTGTGAGTGTAGATGGCACCATTACCGATCTTGTAAGATCTTGAGCCAGCTCCGTTCACATCGCCGCACCTGCTTCAGAACATGTGGCGACGACTCTATCCAGAGGGTGCTGATCCAGAGTATCGGGTGTATCGCGAGCATCTGGCCGGTGCATTGTATGAGTATTATGCTGAGGTCACTCTACACCACAGTTCCCCATCCGGCGCTTACTCTCGTTCGTCTAAGGGTGGTCTTGCTTCTACGCCATCTCAGGCGGTTCAGTTTGCTGCTATCGAGGCTCTTGTAGACTTGCGCTACAATGAGGTTCGCATGCACACCCACCCTGGTCTTTTCTACTACCCATCTCTGCATGAGAATGGGCGTATCCGCTTTCCTTTGATTAACCCGGAGTGCGATCGTCCCACTAGCCACCTTGCACGCTACATCACCGCTAGTTATCTCCTTAATTACGAGTTAGCTTGGGAGCTCTCACGCGCTCGCGCCGCTCTCGCTGCTGCTCGTATAAGGAACCCTCTTCCAGCTGTCATCTACACTTCTGCTCCTCCCACCTCCGTTCCCTCGACGACCTCGCAGGGTACCGTTAACCCTCTGACGGTGAACCCTCGTAGCGCTCCTGCTGCATGGCCTTCTCTTGTAGCTACTCCTGCTGCTCCTATGCTTAGATCCCATCCACTGCCTGCCCCTGAGGGAGAGCCCTCGAAGCAGCGCCAGTGCACCTCTCTTCCCCCGGAGGTCTCTACTATCAGTTCAGGATCTGGGTCCGGTTCAGGAGACGAGCCTGCAGCAGCACCACCCGAGCAGTAGACCGTTAGAGTATCGTTGTAGTCATGAGCATGATGTATGGCTGTAATCGCACTTGTCATGATGCGTAGTTTCATGTACGAGGGTAGTTGACCCATTGTGATGTTTACTTTCATGTTGGGACTATGTATAAGTATGTTGGACTCTTTTATACGACTTGGTTTTCATTCGCTATTTTCTTCCGGGATTTGTCATTGGTTTTCCCCCATTTTGGAATTTTCTCATCCTGGTTGCTATGAATTGGGAAAAAAAAATAGGATGTCGCGTGGAGGCAGCAGGAGTCGAGCTGGTGAGGATGTCCCTGTCCGTCGCTCCGCGAGACAGGCAGGACATTCCCCTGAGCCATACCAGCCACCTCTGGCTCCACCGCCACAACCGACTTCCACCGAGCAAATCCTGCGAATGTTTGAAGAAAGAAGGACTAACGATCTGCTGGAAGTACTGAAAAGTGTACAAGTTATGGTTGGGCAGAATGGAAACCAAAATGGCCATCACTCCAAGCTATCAAATTTTCAGCGAACCAATCCTCCCAGCTTCAGCCAGGTACTTGATCCATTGGACGCCGACGACTGGCTAAGGACAATTGAGAAGAAACTGGAGATTGCCAACACTGAAGAAGGAGACAAGGTTCCTTTCACAACACATTATCTCGAAGGAGCTGCCACTATATGGTGGGATAATGCCAAAGCAATATGGCCCGCGGACGAGGAAATTACTTGGACAAAATTCAAGGAACATTTCCGCTAGTACCATATTCGCACCGGAATTATGAAGATCAAGCAGCGCGAATTTCTCGCTCTCACTCAAGGCAGTGCGACCGTCAATGAGTACCTGAACAAATTCAACCATTTGGCCCGTTATTCTCTCCACGATGTAGCCACAGAAGAGTGGAAGATCGACCGGTTTCTTGGAAGCCTGAATCAGCATCTCAGGTGCACTCTCAGTATGTTTGATTTCCTAGACTTTCTGACTCTGGTGAACAAGGCCCTCATCATCGAGAGGGAACATAAGCTCATGCACGACAACAAGCCAGCCGTTAATGACCACAAGCGCAAATTCGAGCCAGAGAAGGATATGCAACCAGTGCAAAAGGCTCGTACTTGGCAACAGACTCAGGTGGAGTACAAACCCAATTGGCAGCAGAATGTCAACAAGACTACTACACAAGTCAAGAATGTCGTGACCAGCCCGGTGCGCGACGATTGTCAGCGTAACAATTCGTGCTTCAGCTGTGGTCAAACCGGACACTACGCCCGGCAGTGTCCCAAGAACACCAAGCACGTTGCTCCATTTCAGCCGCAAGTCAACTACATGGAGCCGTATTACGCCCCCGATATAATCCAGGGGCAAGTTCATCACATCTCCGCAGACGAAGCCCAAGAGGACCCGAAAGTCGTCATTGGTATGTTTCTCGTTAACGACATACCAGCAGTAATTTTATTTGACTCTGGAGCTTCCCACTCTTTTATTTCGCGGAGTTTTGCTTCCCAAAACAATTTTCCTTGCTCGATTTTGGGAAAACACATGCTGGTACAATCCCCGGGATCCCTACTTAGAAGCAATCTTGTCTGGTGAAATTTGGAGATCGACATCAAGGGCGTCAAGTTTCCAACATCATTGATAATCATCGATTCCAACAAATTGGATGTCATTCTGGGCATGAATTGGTTGACCCAATACCAAGTCTGCATCAGCTGTGCGACCCGAGAAGTTACCCTGAAAAATATGGAAGGTCGCACTACCAGTTTTTATGCCCGCAAGCGCATCCCCACGAAAGATATGGTTTTCGCAGCCGTGGCAGAAGAGGTGGAATTAATTCCAGTGGTCAGCGAGTATCCAGATGTATTTCCTGAAGAATTACCCGGCATGCCACCAGACCGAGAATTGGAGTTTGCTATTGACCTGGTGCCTGGAACCACTCCGATACATAAGAAATATTATCGGATGCCTTCCTCAGAATTGGTGGAGTTGAAGAAACAACTGGATGAGATGCTGCAAAAAGGATACATTCGTCCAAGCTCTTCACCATGGGGATCACCCGCAATCTTCGTGGACAAAAAGGATGGCAGTCTACGAATGTGCGTAGACTACCGCCAGCTGAATGACGTCACCATCAAAAACAAGTATCCACTGCCGAGGATTGATGATCTGTTTGATCAACTCAGTGGGGCCAAAGTATTCTCCAAAATTGATTTGAGGACGGGATATCATCAACTCAAGATAAAGAAGGAAGATATTCCTAAGACCGCGTTCACCACTCGGTACGGTCTTTATGAATACACCGTTATGTCCTTCGGCCTCACCAACGCTCCTGCATTCTTTATGCATATGATGAACAAGGTGTTTATGGACTTCTTGGACAAATTTGTGGTGGTGTTCATTGACGACATACTCATTTACTCCAAGAGCAAGGACGAACATAAGGAGCATCTTCGAGCAGTTCTGCAAAGACTTCGCGATCATCAACTGTATGCCAAATTCAGCAAATGTGAGTTTTGGCTCCAGCAAGTGGGATTCCTTGGACATATCCTCTCAGCAGAAGGAATCTCGGTGGACCCAAGCAAGGTAAAGGACGTACTTGATTGGTCCGCACCCACCACCGTCTCAGAAATCCGGAGTTTCCTTGGACTAGCCGGATATTATCGTCGGTTTATCGAAGGATTTTCCAAGATCGCCAAGCCAATGACGGAGCTCCTCAAGAAGGACAAGAAGTTCGTATGGACTGAGGACTGCGAACGGAGCTTCAATGAGTTAAAAACCAGGCTGACGTCGGCACCTGTATTAACTCTTCCAGACATCTACCGCAGTTTCGACGTTTACTGCGACGCCTCCAGAAGAGGACTGGGGTGTGTACTCATGCAGGATGGCAAAGTGGTAGCCTATGCATCTCGCCAACTGCGACAACATGAAGGAAACTATCCTACCCATGATTTGGAATTGGCCGCCGTGGTGCACGCTTTGAAAATCTGGAGACATTATCTGATTGGGAAGAAGTGCCAGATATTCACCGACCATAAGAGTCTCAAGTATATATTCACTCAGCCCGACTTGAACCTTCGACAGCGAAGATGGCTCGAGTTGGTTAAGGACTACGACCTCGGAATTAATTATCACCCGGGCAAAGCTAATGTGGTGGCTGACGCCCTCAGCCGCAAACCAGCCAACCTTAATGCTCTAATGGATTCCTTACCTCCGGAGCTTTATGAAGAAATCATGCAGCTAAACTTGGTGATCACCGACGCCCGTATTACCAGTATATTGGAAGTTGCCCCCACTCTCGAAGAGGAAATCTGCTATGCTCAGGCGGATGACAAGGTGTTACAAATATATGTTCAGAAGATGCACCAAGGGCATGCACCGGATTTCTCTATGGATCAGCAGGGTTCGCTAAGATTCCGCGGAAGACTTTGCGTACCCAATCACGAAAGCCTGAAGAAGAAAATATTGGCAGAAGCGCATGAAGCACCATACTCCATTCACCCCGGTGGTACCAAAATGTATGAGGACCTTCGTCAAATATTTTGGTGGGATGGTATGAAGAAAGACATCGCGTATTTTGTGGCCTGTTGCAACACATGCAATAAAGTAAAGGCGGAACATCAAAAGCCCGCCGGACTCCTTCAGCCTCTTCCGGTATCCCAATGGAAATGGGATGATATTTGCATGGATTTCATCACCGGATTGCCAAGGTCTCATCGAGGCAACGACGCAATATGGGTCATAGTGGACACCTTAACCAAGGTGGCACACTTCCTGCCTATCCGGACTACATACCGTGCAAATCAACTCGCACAACTGTATGTATCAAGAATCGTCAGTCTACATGGAGTACCTAAGACCATCACCTCCAACAGAGGATCCCTTTTCACAACCGCATTTTGGGCCCGACTACATCAAGCCTTGGGGACCGCTCTGAAGTACAACACGGCTTATCATCCCTAGACAGATGGACAAACTGAGCGAGTAAATCAAATACTCAAGGATATGCTACGAGCCTGTACATTGGCCCAAGGAACCAAGTGGGAAGTCTGTCTGCCCTATGCCGAGTTTTCCTACAACAACAGTTTCCAGGCCAGCTTGAAGATGTCACCCTATGAAGCCCTGTATGGCCGGAAATGCCGCACCCCATTGAATTGGTCTCAAACCAGAGACAACCGCATTTTCGGAATTGATTTAATGCTTGAAGCAGAGAAGCAAGTCAAGGAAATCCAAGACAGACTGCAACTTGCCAAATCCCGACAGAAGAGCTACTATGATGCCAAACATCGTCAGATCAGCTTCGAACCCGAAGAACACGTATATCTCCGAGTCACCCCTATGAAAGGAGTCAAGAGATTTCAGACCCGAGGAAAATTGGCACCCAGATATATCGGCCCATTCCCCGTCATGGCCAGAGTCGGAACAGTTGCCTACCAGTTGGAATTGCCACCAGAATTGTCAGAAGTACCCAACGTGTTCCACATCTCACAGCTAAGAAGATGCATCTTGCCACCGGACAAAAGGACTGATATGTCAGAGATAGAATTGGCTAAGGATTTGACTTATGAGGAAAAGCCAACCAGAATATTGGATCAGACAGAAAGGGTCACTCGCAGCAAAGAGATACGGTTTTACAAGGTTCAGTGGGAGCATCACACCGAAGAAGAAGCAACCTGGGAAAGAGAGGAATTTTTAAGGACTGCATACCCAGAATGGTTTTCCAAAGCAACCGAATCTCGAGGACGAGATTCATCCTAAGTGGGGGAGGTTTGTGACAGCCTGGATTTTGCCTTCTCTCTTTTGCCGGACTTGCCTTCTCTCTTTTTCCGGACTTGGTTTTCACCGTGGTTTTTGCCCTGATTTGATTTGGGTTTTGGATCAATTCAAATGGACTTGTCACTTGGGCATATCCTTGGCTTTCACCCAAGTGACCCATCTATCTTATTCCTCCCACAAATTCCCAAAATAATCAAATGAATATTTTTCCTAAAAGAAAAATATTCATTTTTCTCTCTTAAACTCACTTCAGAACCATGTGCTCCAAGGCAACCCTCAATTTTTCTTGCTCAAAAAAATCTGAGATAATTCCTAAATATTCTTAGAACCCTGGCCCACCTTCTCATGCAAAAATATTGCATCAATTTTTGTAATATTTTTTCTGTAGAAAATCTTTTCACTTCTGGACCAGAAATGCACTTTGTACATCAAGTGCATTTTCCTTTAGCTTTTGGCCTTGAGCTTTCTTGAGCTTGAACACCTTCCTAAGTAACCCTAAACCCCAGGAGATTAGCCCTAATGGCCTTCTAGAAGGTGGCCAAACTTGGCGACCAAGTTTCTGACCAGAAACTTGCCAGCTTGGTAGAGTCGCATCTGGTCGGCCTGGGTATGATCCATCACCCCTCCTTGACGTAACACTGCACGGTCGAGCACTTGGACAAGGTTTGGCCACTCCTAGCCATCGTTTTGACCATGCCAGCATGGTGACCGTGCGAGGACACGGCGCCTGGCAGCGTCTCGACGCGCTCTCGCTGTTGCCTTGCCCTCTGTTTCATGCGTGCCCGTTCCAGCGCTCGCCTCCAACTGCCGCACCGCGCCACAACCCTCGACCCATCACCCTTGACGCCCTCCCTGGTGCTCGCCGACACCGGAGCCGCCGCCGCAAGCACGGGCGCGTCGCGTCCAAATCGGCACAGTGCGCGCGTGCACTTGTCCTCTTCTCCAACCGCCTCCTGTGCGCGTCCGCAAGCGTAGGCAAGCTCCTGAGATGACGCAGCATCGTGCCCCCTCACGTTGGAGCTTCTCATCGACGTTCGCCGCATGTCCAGAACGCCCCGACGGTGACACGTTCCCCCCTCCGTTCCGGCTATATATAGCGCCCCCGCCTCCCTTGCTAGCCACTCACCACTCCACACCACCTCCACGAGCACATAGACTAGCAGAAGCCCGGTCGGGCAGGCCTCTGGCCGTCGCCCCGACCCGAGGACTCCGGCGATCCCCGCAGTCCAGCTGCGGCGCTTCGGTGCCTCTCGAGCTCAAGCAGCTGCTTGGGCGGGGCATTGGGGCTCTGCTGGTGCTGCCTGGACCCCGCCAAGCCCTCGGAGCTGCCTCTAGCCGCCGTCTTCAACCTCTTCGGCGAACCCCGTCCGCCACCGAAGCTTGCGAGCTCGACTGCATCCAGCTCTGTCCACCTCTCGCCAAGCCATGGGTACGGGCAGGTGCGCCGCGAGCCCTGCTTCCAATCTATCCCTCTAGCCTAGTCCGAAACCCCTCGTCGCCGGCGTGAGCTCCGGTGAAACGCCGCCCCCTCTGATCTCGATCCCCCTCTCTCTCACCTGACGGGTGGGGCCCAGTGTCAGCCACACCACTCGCGCCCGAAGCGGTACGAGTGGAGGCGCACTCCCGTTTTATGCCTTCGACGTCACCCCCCCTAGGATTTCCTGTTTATTCAAATTTAATTCAAAATTTGACTAAACTTTGACCAGCCATTACTTCTAAACCATAAGTCCAAATGAATTGATTCTTTTTCCATTGTCTTTGTTACAGAAAGCTCTAGCAGCACACCAAATGGTGGATTTTTCCTTGTTGTCTAGAATTTCTAGTGATTTTCGGAATATGTTTCGAGATTTATTTTTGTGAATTTAAATTTTTTTCAGAAGGAGAAGCTTGTCTTGAAGCAAACCAAGAGGGGTGTGATCCTCCTCTACACTAAGGCAAGCCACACCAGCATTTGGATGTTGTTATTTCAATATCTATGATTTTCTACTTGAATATGAGTTCTTATTTGCATTAAAATTTGGTAAATAATTTTTGGTAACATGCTAGTCACTTTATTCTGTTAGAAATGCTTGTTCTAGTTACTAGTTGCATGCATGACCTTGCTTGGTTAAGTAGAGTAAGATTTTTACACTATGCATATTGCTATGGAAATTGGTGGTATTAGTTTTACTAAATGATATTTTCATTTAAATAAAGAACCAATAAAAATATTGCTTGTTGATAAAATGAGGTATAACCAGAAAGTTTGATCTTTTGTGTTGCAAGATAATTATGTGGTTAAGTTTGATCCATGAACATGAGTTGTTTGCTTCGCATAGCGAGTAGTTGCATGATTTCCGGTATTATGCCAACCTTAGTAATAAAAAGTTTTCTCAAGAGTTAAACTTGATTAAGTTCAACCTAAATGTGATGTTGATCACATCATGGTGCCACTGAATCGGGTTCTTAGTTCAGTGCGACCACATTTACCTAATGGGAAGGTCTTGATTCAGTCCTTTGTTGTGGCTCTCACCGGTGCCTCCCGCGAGGGAAGGTTATGGGCGTGGATACCCTGGCCCAGTAGGCAGACATAACCTTGTGTGCTCGTTTTTGTTTTTATGGTACCTTGTCCCCGTTTGGGGCCGTTTTGCCACGGCGGTGGCCGTTCGTGTCTTTGGTAGACATGGGGCCACCCAAGACCTAGCCCTGGGAAGGAGATGGTCGGAGTGGCCGAGGAGTGTGCATGAAAAATGGAGGGTTTCGTCGGGATATTTTGGTCCACCCGAATGGGAATGCGAGGCCAGGTATAACGTAGTGTGGGTAAACTGCGCTACCTCTGTAGAGTGTATTTAATCTATCGATAGTCGCGCCCTCGGTTATGGGCAAAACTCGGGAGTAAGTCACACCATGGATCAACTTTTATAATTAATCTTGCCAACTATAAATTGTTGTGATGTTTTGTCTCGTGGTGAACCTTGAACACTCGAGGTGTTCATGAGCGATTGGTTTCAGGTGTGACCCCGGTGTGGTCATCGTTTGGTTACGAGGTAACCGTCTGGTAAGCGAGTCTGTGTGACTCGTTGCACTGTTTGGCTGCTCTGCATCTATATTATTTTCTTGCAGTAGTTTAACCTGATTAATTATCATGATATTGTCTGTCACCGTGCTTATGTTTGCTATGAGCTTGCAAGTACATTCAATGTACTGACCTGGTGTGTTATGCCAGCTTTCAGGCAAGTCGATTCACATCAGAGCGCATATCGTGTCTAGGCCGTGTCCACGTCGGTGTACCTATGCTATGGAGTTCCGCTACGACTTTCTTCGAGAACGAGCCCACGAAGATGCTCGAACCACTATCGAGTGCCGACGCAATACACGCCACCAGTCGGATAAGCGAGCGGGACCCGCTATGGACCACCCAGCACCGGGGGGCTCCGGCGGCCTACCTTACGAGGTCGGTTGCCCAGCCTTTACCCGTGAGCTACGGCAGTTCCAGTGGCCGTCCCACCGCACGTTCAAGCCTGACGTCGGCGAGAAGTACAACGGCAAGACTCATCCGTCAGAGTTCCTCAGCATCTACACCATCGCGATGCAAGCTGCTGGAGCTCGCGACGACAAGGTGCTTGCCAATTACTTCCCATTGGCACTGAAGCCCAACGTCATGTCTTGGTTGATGTACTTGCCGACGGATTCCATTTCTTCTTGGTCGGATCTGTGCCATGAGTTCGTTGGTGCCTTCACCGGAGGCCACCAAGCTCATGGCAGGCCAGTGATTTGCATATCATTCCCTAGAAGGAAGGGGAAACCCTGCACAAGTACATCCAGAGGTTCAGCCGGGTGCAGTACAACATCCCCGATGTTCATCCCACCGCCGTGATTAGCGCGTTCCATCAGAACGTGCGCAACCACAAGATGCGCGAAGAGCTGGCGATGAACAAGGTTAAAGATGTGGCCGAACTTTATGTTCTAGCCGATAGGTGTGCCCGGGCTCAAGAGGGAAGGAAGTACCCCGGCGAGGACGCCGGTGTGGAAACCGACTCTACTGATGAAGACATCGCCACCCCGACGAAGAAGGGCCGGCATCGCAACAGGAAATGCAAGGATAAGACCGTGCTTGCCGTCGAGGGATCCGAGGACGTCGGCGCTGCCAAGAAGGCCAAGGCGGACGACCCCGGCAAGGAAATAGCCGGATGCGCCGCCTGCCGGGCCTTGGCGGCTGCCGACAAGCAGTACTGCAAGATCCACCGCACCAAGGGCCACGACCTCCAGAACTGCCGGCAAGTCGAGCTGCTTGCTGAGAAGCAAAAAGCTGAGTATGAGAGGCGGGACAAGGAGAAGGGCCAGGATGGTGCCGAGGAATCCGGCAAGAAGCGTGGCGGCCAAGGAGGTCTCCGCGGCAAGGATAACCAGCAAGAGAGGCCCGCTCGGGGCCGCGACAAGAAGCAGGAAGACGATGATCATGATGAAGACGATGAGTCCGGCGAGCATGAGTTCCAGAAGGCTACAGAGGCCATGTGCGTCGATGGTGGGGCCTCGCTGCATACCTCTCACCGCCAGCTCAAGCAGTGGGCGCGTGAGATCACCGCAGCAGAGCCATCGTTCGACGCTCAGAAGCCACTGAAGTGGTCCAGCACGCCTATCATCTTTGATGCCGAGGACCACCCTGATTGCACAACTGCAGTCGGGTGCTTGCCGTTGTTGGTTTCACCAACGATACGCAACCTCAAGGTGAACAAGATGTTAGTTGATGGCGAGGCCGGTCTGAACTTGAACTCGCCTGTTGTGATCAAGAGGCTTCAAATTCCCGATGGAGACCTCGAGGAAACGGGCACGTTTCAAGGGGTCAATCCGGGAAGGAGTCAGCCGAAGGGGAAGGTCACGCTGCCCGTGACGTTTGGGGGAGAGTTGAACTACAGGGCGGAGAGGATCGTCTTCGATGTAGCCGAGATCCCCTTGCCCTACAACGGGATTCTCGGCCGCCCGGCACTAGCCAAGTTCATGGCGGCGTCACATTATGCCTACAACACGCTGAATATGCCCGGGCCGATGACCATCATCACCGTTCCTTGTGACAAGAAGGATGCGCTGATATGCGCCGACCTACTGCACCGGGAAACAGTTGCAGCAACTGCCGCCAAGGCACTTGCTCCTGCGCTGAAGCCCCGGGAGGGAAGAAGAAGACCGGCAGGACCTCTACCGGCAAGCGCACCTCTTCGGAGTGTTGTGCTACCGTCGAGGATGTGCCGGAGAGCTCCACCGGCAAGAGCAAGAAATCCAGAGCTGCACCACCAGAGACCAAGAAGGTGTCCGTCAAGGAGGATGGCACGGGAGGGGCTTTCACCATAAGCTCCACCCTTGACAGCAAATAGGAAAGCCCACTCGTCACTTTCCTGTGGGCGAATGTCGATGTGTTTGCATGGCAAGCATCTGACATCCCCGGCGTCCCCAGGGAAGTGATTGAGCACCATCTTGTTGTCTGCCCCCATGCGCGACCCGTCAAGCAGAAGGTCAGGAAGCAAGCTTTGGAACGGCAGGAGTTCATCACAAGGAGATCAGGAAGTTGGAAGCAGCAGGCTTGGTGAGGGGAGTGCTCCATCCGACGTGGTTGCCAATCCAGTGGTGGTGCGCAAGGCAAACGGGAAGTGGAGGCTGTTTATTGACTACACAGATATCAATAAGGCTTGTCCTAAGGACCCCTTCCGTTGCTGCACATCGACCAGATTGTTGACTCCATGGCCGGGTGCGATATGTTATCATTCCTCGACGCCTACTCGGGCTACCACCAGATCTTCATGACAAGAGAAGATGAAGAGAAGACAGCATTCATCACCCCATGTGGTACGTACTGCTTTTTACAGATGCCTTTCGGGTTGAAGAGTGCTGGCTCGACGTTTGCAAGGGCAGTCCAAATTGGTTTTGAGCCCCAGCTACATAGAAATATGGAAGCTTGTATGGATGACATAGTGGTCAAAACCAAGGATAGGGCAACTCTTGTACAAGACTTAGAAGAGACGTTTGCCAACCTGCACAAGATCAACCTTAAGATAAACCCTGAGAAGTGTGTCTTCAGCGTTCCATCCGGCAAACTTCTCGGGTTCTTTGTGTCGCAGCGTGGGATTGAGGCAAACCCAGACAAAATCAAGGCTATCGAGCAGATTGAGGCGCCCAAGCGGATCAAGGATGTGCGTCGGCTCACTGGCTGCATTGCCGCCATGAGCCGATTCATCTCCAAGTCTGCCGAGTGCGCCCTTCCCTTTTTCAAAATTTTGAAAAAGGCGGACCCAATGGAGTGGACCCCGGAGGCCGAAGCTGTCGGATCATGGGTTCCGGCAAAACCCTCAAGGTTCGAACACTGGGGTGCGCGCGGAGATTTCCTCCCTACCAATCTACGCCCTAGCTCGCTAAGATCTCGCGGACGAACTCGACGAACTCGCAACACAAAGACACAAGATTTGTACTGGTTCAGGCCACCGTTGTGGTGTAATACCCTACTCCAGTGTGGTGGTGGTGGATTGCCTCTTGGGCTGATGATGAATAGTACAAGGGGAAGAACTGCCTCCTGAGGTTGGGGTGTTCTTGTGTTCGGTGTGTGGCTAAGGATTGGCTCTCGATCAGATGAGATCAAGCTGCCCCCTATTGTGGTGGCTAGTTCTACTTATATAGGCCCTGGTCCTCTCCCCAAATATTGAGCGGGAAGGGAGCCAACAATGGCCAATTTGAAAGGGGACAGCTAGTACAACTTATCCTGACAAAAGCGGTCTTCGCCTGCGAAAAGCTCTGGTGGTGACGCCGTCTCGGGCTCCACGGTGACCTCCGTCCCGCCGTTCGGCTGGTCTTGGTCTTGCTGCACTGATATGGAAACCTTTGCCTGAAGCCTCGGTACTCCGCGCCTGCGCTGGCCTCCTTAGCACCAAAGAGGAAACAAGGACGCTGCGCGCGCTGGCGCCCGCCTGATCTTGATCGTCATGGCTCACGTCATGATAGCCTCGCGAGGTTTGCCCTGCCTTGATATCTCCGCTCCTCACGAGGCAGCCTGGTGAGGCCGCTCCTGAGGAGGTCTTGCGTCGTCCGCCTCGTGAGGCTTGGCCCCTCGCAAGGGTCTTGATTGCCTTGTTGATGAAGATGGGTCGTACAGGCCTGCTAGCGCAGCCACGCCGTGGGCCGCAGGCAGGCAAGTCTGGGGACCCCCATTCCTAGGACGCCGACAGTAGCCCCCGGGCCCAAGGTGCGCTCGGGCTTGGCTTCGCGGCGAAGCCAAAGGTCAAGCGCGGAGCGCCGCGGGCCCCAAAAGCCTGTGGCCTTGGTCGACGCGTGGCTGTTGATTGGACGTGGGCGTCTCCACTTCCCCACACTGCCTTTGAATCCGCCTGGCTATGCGGCCCCCGCAGCCTACACAGTTATTCTTCCATCGTCCACGCCTGGCTCCCCCAATCTCTCTGCTTCCCCGAGACTCTGCTCCTCCCTTCCAATCTGATCTGCGCCCTGCCTGCCTCGTCGCTATGACGCCGGAACGAGCAGACAAGGGGAAGAAGCCCCTGCCTTCGCCAAGTGCGCCTCCGTCTTTCGAGCCTGCGCTCGTCCGACCCCTGGTGCTCAACGACGAGGCCATGGACAAGGTGCGCCCAATGCTCGCTTCCAGCTTCAACGAGTGCGGCAAGACGGTGGCTTGGCCTGCGTCTCGCGCTTGCATCGCTCGGGCAGCCACCGAGATCCCAATCTTCATTGATGCCCTTTGGGCTGGTCTGATTCCTCCCTTCTCCGCCTTCTTCAACGCGGTGCTCGAGCATTATCAGATCCACATGCTGCATCTCGACCCTCAATCTGTGACTCTTCTCGCCGTCTCCGCCTTTGTGTGCGAAGCCATGGTGGGCATTGCTCCTTCGGTGGCCCTCTTTTGCCATTTCTTCTCATTGCATCTGACTGACCCTCGGCAGAGCTCGGGGTGCGTGAGCTTCCAGGCCGTGGCTGCGACGGCGGGCGGGGGGATCAACTTTGAGCTTCCTCCATCTGCGAGTGAGTTTCGAACACGATGGGTGTTCGTCGACACCGGTGTGCTCAGCCCTCTGCTCCGTGCTCCGCCAGGGCCTGCCGTTCCCAACTCCAGTTGGGGCCACCAGAGGCTCGCGAGCCCCCGTCTCGCTCTCGTCTGGCTCAGGCTGAGGAGGTTGAAGGATCGCGGCGTGACTGCACCTATGGTGGTGAAGGAGTTCGTCAAGCGCCGAGTTGCTCCGCTTCAGCGCCATTCCCGCCCGATGTGGGCCTTGCTCAGCAGTCAGGACCATATGAGGTTTCAGGAGGATGGGCTTCCTCTTAAGATGCGGCAAATGGTGCTTGCGGTCCTGATGGGTGCCCCTTTGCCGGACGACATGCCCAGGAAGAGCTGTTTGCTGTACCGCTGCGAGAACAACACTGAATTTGCCGAAAGCATGCCCTCCTTTGATGAGTGGGGGCTGAGCCCGATCGGCCTAGTGGGGCCCCGCGAGAATCCCGTCGACGTGGCTTCCTTCCTCGTCGCCGGTTCCTAGCTCATCCCAAGTGTGGGTGCAGGGGAGCAAGCTCCGAGGGAGGTCGGCGGCTTGAGTGTTGAGGAGCTTATGTCGCCTGGTGATCCTGGGGCGTCGTCCTCGGGAGCTCGCGATTCTTCCTCGGTGGCATCGGTCACTGAGGCGACGCAGCGTGCGGCTCCCGAGGTCAAAGCCCCGAAAGCCTCGGCAGGTCATGGTGAGACGGTGCCCGACTGTTCACCGCAGCTGGGCACCCCTGAAGTTGTCCCTCCAAGCTCTTCCTTGGCCTCGCCCCACGATGGCCGCCACGTCCAGCACTTCGGTCGGCTTTGCATGGACTTCGAGGAGCTCCGCAAGAGGAAAGGATCCCCGAGCGGCAACAGCATCTTCGGGCCGCTGAAACGAAGGAAGTACATCGCCGTTGACGTGTAAGTACCGTACCGCTATGGATTCTTGTGTGCTGTTTCCATCTCCCGACGTCAGTTCTTTAGGGCTACTTCCGTTGAGGCTGCTGCGCCTCCTAAGAAATGGCCTCCTCTTTCCTTGACTCCCTCATTGGCCTTGAGCACTCGGAGTCCACTTGCTGCCCCTGGAGCAGGGTTGGTTGAAGGGGCGCGCTTGCCTTCGTGGCGCGCTGATCCTGCGACCTTGTCGTTCCTCCCCCACGACTTGGCATGGAGCTTGGCGGGCGTGCCCAGGACCCCTCCTCCGGTCATGGACAGTAGCTGGTTGGCTTCGGTCTTCGGTTCCTCTTCAAGCAGCGGGCCCCGACCGGCTAGGGCCCCCCGTGAGGACTGGCTGGCGCCTGGGGCAGCACCAGCCCCCAGCCCCTGCCGAGAGGCGGTGCGCCGCTTGATGTCCCGCCTACATCCCCCGAGGCGGAGGACGAGCTGGGCCGCGCATTAGAGTCTGAGCGCGGGCGAAGCGTCGTTCGCCATGAGCTCTTCCAAGAGGCGATGGGCGCGATGAGCTGACTTGGTGAGGAACTCGCGTGTGTCGACTTGCGTCTTGAGGCTGAAGGTCTTCGGCTGGCGGAGGAGTGGCGTAAGCTGAGGGTGGCCGTCAACCTGGGCCGCTACCTGATACGTCTCCAACGTATCTATGATTTATGAAGTATTCATGCTATTATATTATCCATCTTGGATGTTTAATGGGCTTTACTATGCACTTTTATATTACTTTTGGGACTAACCTATTGACCCAGAGCCCAGTGCCAGTTTCTATTTTTTCCCTTGTTTCAGTGTTTCGCAGAAAAGGAATATCAAACGGAGTCCAATCGGAATTAAACCTTCGGGAAATTTATTTTGGATTGGAAGCAATCTAGGGGACTTGGAGTGCATGTCAGCGAATCAATGAGGAAGGCACGAGGCAGGGGGTGCGCCCACCCCCCTAGGCGCGCCCTCCACCCTCATATGGGCCCCTTGTGGCTCCCCTGACGTATTTCTTCCTCCTATATATACCAATATACCCTAAAACCTTCGGGGAATGGAATAGATCGGGAGTTCCACCGCTGCAAGCCTCTGTAGCCACCAAAAACCAATCGGGACCCTGTTCCGACACCCTGCCGGAGGGGGAATCCCTCACCGGTGGCCATCTTCATCATCCCGGCGCTCTCCATGACGAGGATGGAGTAGTTCACCCTCGGGGCTGAGGGTATGTACCAGTAGCTATGTGTTCGATCTCTCTCTCTCTCTCGTGTTCTTGAGGTGGTACGATCTTGATGTATCGCGAGCTTTGCTATTATAGTTGGATCTTATGATGTTTCTCCCCCTCTACTCTCTTGTAATGGATTGAGTTTTCCCTTTGAAGTTAACTTATAGGATTGAGTCTTTAAGGATTTGAGAACACTTGATGTATGTCTTGCATGTGCTTATCTGTGGTGACAATGGGATATCACGTGATCTACTTGATGTATGTTTTGGTGATCAACTTGCGGGTTCAGTGACCTTGTGAACTTATGCATAGGGGTTGGCAGAAGTTTTCGCCTTGACTCTCCGGTAGAAACTTTGGGGCACTCTTTGAAGTTCTTTGTGTTGGTTTGAATAGATGAATCTGATATTGTGTGATGCATATCATATAATCATGCCCGCGGATACTTGAGGTGACATTGGAGTATCTAGGTGACATTAGGGTTTTGGTTGATTTGTATCTTAAGGTGTTATTCTAGTATGAACTCTATGATAGATTGAACGGAAAGAATAGCTTCGTGTTATTTTACTACGGACTCTTGAATATATTGATCAGAAAGAATAACTTTGAGGTTGTTTGGTACCCTACAATAATCTCTTCGTTTGTTCTCCGCTATTAGTGACTTTGGAGTGAATCGTTGTTGCATGTTGAGGGATAGTTATATGATCCAATTATGTTATTATTGTTGAGAGAACTTGCACTAGTGAAAGTATGAACCATAGGCCTTGTTTCCTAGCATTGCAATACCGTTTACGCTCACTTTTATCATTAGTTACCTTGCTGTTTTTATATTTTCAGATTACAAAAACCTATACCTACCATCCATATTGCACTTGTATCACCATCTCTTCGCCGAACTAGTGCACCTATACAATTTACCATTGTATTGGGTGTGTTGGGGACACAAGAGACTCTTTGCTATTTGGTTGCAGGGTTGTTTGAGAGAGACCATCTTCATCCTACGCCTCCCACGGATTGACAAACCTTAGGTCATCCACTTGAGGGAAATTTGCTACTGTCCTACAAACCTCTACACTTGGAGGCCCAACAACGTCTACAAGAAGAAGGTTGTGTAGTAGACATCAAGCTCTTTTCTGGCGCCATTGCCGGGGAGGTGAGTGCTTGAAGGTATATCTTTAGACTTGCAATCGAATCTTTTTGTTTCTTGTTTTATCACTAGTTTAATCTATAAAAGAAAACTACAACAAAATGGAATTGAGTTTGTCTCATATGCTTCATCTTTTTAATGTCTTTCGTGAAAATGATGGGAAGGAAAATTGTGCTCACGTACTAGAAGAAGAATTACATAGAATGCTTGGCATAAATTGTGTGAATGATGAGCATGATTGCAATGTTGTTAGTATGAACTCATTGAATATCCATAGTACTAATGATGATTGCACTAGTTATGATGAAAATGTCTCCTATAAACATGTCAATTTTTGTGGGGTGCATTGGGTTTGCAAGTACACACCAAATAGGGAAGATAGATACTGCAAGAGGCATAAGCGTTTAGAAACTAAATGGTTGTAAGAAAGGCTAGATGTTTGTGCTGAAAATTTAAATTTTCTTAGCCGTACTTGTGAACTTTGCGATGAACATGGTCATTTCAGTACCCAATGCAAATTGTTTCGTGATCGTATCGTGTCCAAAAATTGTGATGACTTGATTTCCCTTGCACATCATAATGAACTTAGTTTGCTCTTGGGTTATGAAGAAATGAAACGTATAACTAAGGTTATTCCAGAATTTGCCCTTGATAGAGTTCTTCATTTTGATCTAGAGGAAATTTATATGTATTGCGCGGTGAATTGCATTGAAAATCCTTATATTGCCAACTACATAAAGAAAAGAAAACAAATAGAAGATGAAGAGGATACTAATGAAAGGGAAGAGACTTCCCAATATCCTCCTATTATTTCATATGATGAATCAGGTAACGAGGAGGAGCCTTCTATTCAACCAATTTCATTAATAAGGAGCTCTAAAAAGGCGATTGAACCCACACATGATGTGGTGAAGAAGAAGAAAAGAAAAAGGAGGAGAGGTAAAAAGATATCTCTCCCAAATAATGTTGCCCCTATTATTGTTGTGCCTCATGAAAATGAAGATGATGCACTTGATGATGATCTCGTTATGCCTATCGCTTGTTGTGATGCTTATGATTGGGAAGATAATGATACTTCTTATGATCTTGAAAATCTTTTTGGCACTTGCTTGGAAGAATATGATAATTGCAATACTATTGGTGCTATCCATACTATTAATGATGAGAGTGATTATGCTTATGATATGAAAAGGCCCAAGCTTGGGAAAGCTACGTTTGATGAGGATGACATATTTGAGAATATATTTGCTGAAATTAATGTTTGTCCCAAGCTTGGGGATGCTATGTTTAATAATGATGATATTTTTAGCCTCCCAAGTTTTGATATGCAAAGTTTGGAAGAGTGTAAACTTTAGGAAGTAATGATCCCACTATTTTGGAGGATGTTGAATCTTATAATATTTATGAAAGTGGATTTGGAGAGGTCATGACTTTATTTAGTGATGTGTCCACTATCTTGGAAGAGGTTTCAATCGATTATGATGAGAACAAAGTTGCTACTTATGATGATTATTGTGATGAAACTTATGCTATAAAAAGTAGTGATGATTATATTTATAAAACTTGTCATGATTATGATTACCATTTTTCTGAACATTACTCTTTTAATGTGGAAACAATTTATAGTATTCAAGTCTCTTATGGTACTCCCACTATTCCGAATGAGATGAATTTTGCTTGTGTGGAGAGTAGTAAATTTTCTATGCTTGTAGATCATGAAAAGAATGCTTTAGGTGCTGGTTATATTGTTGAATTCATTCATGATGCTACTGAAAGTTATTATGAGGGAGGAATGTATGCTTGTAGGAATTGCAATAATATCAAGTTTCCTCTCTATGTGCTTAAAATCTTGAAGTTATGCTTGTTTTACCTTCCTATGCAAGTTGATTCTTGTTCCCATAAATTGTTTGTGCATAAAATCCCTATGCATAGGAAGTGGTTTAGGCTTAAATGTGCTAGTCATATTCTTCATGATGCTCTCTTTATATTTAAATTCTTATCTTTTGTGTGAGCATCATTGAAATCATCATGCCTAGCTAGGGGCGTTAAACGATAGCGCTTGTTGGGAGCCAACCCAATTTTATTTTAGTTTCTTGCTTTTTGGTTCTGTTTAGTAATAAATAACCCATCTAGCTTCTGTTTAGATGTGGTTTTGTGTCTTAATTAGTGTTTGTTCCAATTAGAACCTTTGGGAAGACTTGGGTGAAGTCTTTATGATCATGCTGTAAAAACAGAAACTTTAGCGCTCACGAGATTAGCTAAAACTTTTTACTGCAGAGAGATATTTAGTTGATTCTTTTTGAATATGATTACTAGACAAATTTCTCAGGTTCACCAATTTATTTTAGAATTTTTGGAGTTCCAGAAGTATACGTTTGATACAGATTACTACAGACTGTTCTGTTTTTGACAGATTCTGTTTTTCGTGTGTTGTTTGCTTATTTTGATGAATCTATGGCTAGTAAAATAGTTTATAAACCATAGAGAAGTTGGAATATTGTAGATTTAACACCAATATAAATAAATAATTAGTTCATTACAGTACCATGAAGTGGTGTTTTATTTTCTTTCGCTAACGGAGCTCACGAGATTTTCTGTTAAGTTTTGTGTTGTGAAGTTTTCAAGTTTTGGTTAAAGATTCGATGGACTATGGAATAAGGAGTGGCAAGAGCCTAAGCTTGGGGATGCCCAAGGCACCCCAAGGTAACATTCAAGGACAACCAAGAGCCTAAGCTTGGGGATGCCCCGTATGGCATCCCCTCTTTCGTCTTCGTTCATCGGTAACTTTACTTGGAGCTATATTTTTATTCACCACATGATATGTGTTTTGCTTGGAGCATCATTTTAGTTTCTTTTGTTTTGCTTGTTGTTTGAATAAAATACCAAGATCTGAAAATTCTTAAATGAGAGAGAGTCTTCACATAGCTACATAATTGTTTAACTACTTATTGATCTTCACTCATATCTTTTTGGAGTAGTTTGTCATTTACTCGTGTGCTTCACTTATATCATATGAGTAAATGGTTGAATGATTTGAATGTCATAAATCTGAAATTATATATGCTTCTTATGGTTATCCTATGGGGAGTAATGACTTCACATATAAGAAGTAGAGGTAGTAAATTTTTTGAAGGTTAGCAAACATTGTATTGGTCACTTGAATAATTCATGAAAGAATATTGAAGGAAGAGAGATTTCACATATAAATATACTATCTTGGACATCTTCTATGATTGTGAGACCCATTAATTATTTTCAAACCTGAGCAAATTAGTTGAATTTGGACAAGGAAGACAACATAATGAGTTATGCTTGGGTATATTTGTATAGAAGTTATATTGTTATGGATCCTCTAACATGTGGTGCCTGCTATTTAGAATCCTTTGCTAGCCAAAATATCTGTACGAAGCGGGAATACTACTTGTGCATCCAAATTCCTTGAACCAAGTTTCTTCCATGAGTGTCCACCATATCTACCTATATGCGGTATTTACCTGCCGTTCCAAGTAAATTTGCATGTGCCAAACTCTAAACCTTCAAATAATAATCTGTTTTGTATTCCTGACTCGCTCATGTAGTGACTAGGGGCTAGCAGTATCTTCCATGCTAGGTGGGTTATTCTCACGATGAGTGGACTCCGCTCATCATTCACGAGAAAATGGCTGGTAACTGGGATGCCCAGTCCCATGATCAAAAGATCGAAATCAAATCAAAAATAATTGCAAACAAAACTCCCCCAGGTTTGATGTTAGTTGGAGGCACCCGTTGTTTCGGGCAAGCCATGGATTGATGATTGTTGGTGGAGGGGGAGTAAAAATCTTTACCTTTCTGTTTGGGAACCGCCTATAATGTATGTAGTATGGAAGATATTGGGAACTCTTGGTCGTTGTGTTGACAATGAAAGCATACCTCTCAAAATTATTTTCATCTCTGTTTTAAAGCTTCGAGCTCTGGCACCTCTGCAAATCACTGCTTCCCTCTGCGAAGGGCCTATCTTTTACTTTTATGCAAGAGTCAGTATTATTCCTTCTCATTCCAACCTACTCTTTAGTTGGCAAGAATCATGTGATGGAAAGATCTGAGCATATATGTCCATTCAAATATATTTGAGCATGAATTATTATTGTTGACATTACCCTTGAGGTAAAAGGTTGGGAGGCGAAACATTAAGCCCCTATCTTTCTCTGTGTTCGATGGATGCTATTTGTTCTAAAAATATGCTTTGAGTGGTAGCAATCATGGAAGACTATATGATAGTTGAATATGTGGAGTTTGCTAAATCAAAGCTCTGACATAGACTCTTCCTGAAAATAAGATGAGTTGCAATTGTTTGATGACTGAGAACTGTTTGTTAGTTTTGAAGAAAGTTTATGATCTATACTTTAACATGTGAATAGCTTGTTACTTGATCATGGGAAGTTTTATTAGATGAGCTACTGTTATGATATATAATGATGCTAGAAAAGGTGATTGAAATTATCATTGATCAAACTTATGCACCTGCTAGCATTCACACTTCATAAATTCTTTTATCATTTACCTACTCGAGGACGAGCAGGAATTAAGCTTGGGGATGCTGATACGTCTCCAACGTATCTATAATTTATGAAGTATTCATGCTATTATATCATCCATCTTGGATGTTTAATGGGCTTTACTATGCACTTTTATATTACTTTTGGGACCAACCTATTGACCCAGAGCCCAGTGCCAGTTTCTGTTTTTTTCCCTTGTTTCAGTGTTTCACAGAAAAGGAATATCAAACAGAGTCCAAACGGAATGAAACCTTCGGGAAAGTTATTTTTGGAACGGAAGCAATCCAAGGGACATGGAGTGCACGTCAGGGAATCAACGAGGAAGGCACGAGGCAGGGGGCGCGCCCACCCCCTGGGTGCGCCCTCCACCCTCGTGGGCACCTCGTGGCTCCCCTGACGTATTTCTTCCTCCTATATATACCAATATACCCTAAATCCTTCGAGAAACAGAATAGATCGGGAGTTCCGCCGCCGCAAGCCTCTGTAGCCACCAAAATCCAATCGGGACCCTGTTCCGGCACCCTGCCGGAGGGGGGATCCCTCACCGGTGGCCATCTTCATCATCCCGGCGCTCTCCATGATGAGGAGGGAGTAGTTCACCCTCGGGGCTGAGGGTATGTACCAGTAGCTATGTGTTTGATCTCTCTCTCTCTCACTCTCTCTCTCTCTCTCGTGTTCTTGAGGTGGTACGATCTTGATGTATCGCGAGCTTTGCTATTATAGTTGGATCTTATGATGTTTCTCCCCCTCTACTCTCTTGTAATGGATTGAGTTTTCCCTTTGAAGTTATCTTATTGGATTGAGTCTTTAAGTATTTGAGAACACTTGATGTATGTCTTGCATGTGCTTATCTATGGTGACAATGGGATATCACGTGATCTACTTGATGTATGTTTTGGTGATCAACTTGCGGGTTCAGTGACCTTGTGAACTTATGCATAGGGGTTGGCACACGTTTTCGTCTTGACTCTCCAGTAGAAACTTTGGGGCACTCTTTGAAGTTCTTTGTGTTGGTTTGAATAGATGAATCTGAGATTGTGTGATGCATATCGTATAATCATGCCCGTGGATACTTGAGGTGACATTGGAGTATCTAGGTGACATTAGGGTTTTGGTTGATTTGTATCTTAAGGTGTTATTCTAGTATGAACTCTATGATAGATTGAACGGAAAGAATAGCTTCGTGTTATTTTACTATGGACTCTTGAATAGATTGATCAGAAAGAATAACTTTGAGGTGATTTCGTACCCTACAATAATCTCTTCGTTTGTTCTCCGCTATTAATGACTTTGGAGTGACTCTTTGTTGCATGTTGAGGGATAGTTATATGATCCAATTATGTTATTATTGTTGAGAGAACTTGCACTAGTGAAAGTATGAACCCTAGGCCTTGTTTCCTAGCATTGCAATACCGTTTACGCTCACTTTTATCATTAGTTACCTTGCTGTTTTTATATTTTCATATTACAAAAACCTATATCTACCATCCATATTGCACTTGTATCACCATCTCTTCGCTGAACTAGTGCACCTATACAATTTACCATTGTATTGGGTGTGTTGGGGACACAAGAGACGCTTTGCTATTTGGTTGCAGGGTTGTTTGAGAGAGACCATCTTCATCCTTCGCCTCCCACGGATTGATAAACCTTAGGTCATCCACTTGAGGGAAATTTGCTACTGTCCTACAAACCTCTGCACTTGGAGGCCCAACAACGTCTACAAGAAGAAGGTTGTGTAGTAGACATCACTACCAGCGTGATCTTGACAATGCGAAGGCCGAGGTGTCCCTCAAGGTTTCCCGCGAAGCTCGCTCCCGAGCCTTGGAGGAGGCTCGCGAGGCCGACTGCCGTCAAGAGGCTGCAGAGAAGCGCGCGTGGGAGCTCCAGGCCGGGAGTGCGTCCCTGTCGGAGTAATTGGCCACGGGTATCCCGAAGACGGCAAGACAATATTTCAAGACATCGGGGCTAGCATAGCCCCTCAGTCCGACTGCCCGGCTGCTCCTGCCGGCTCCCCGTCCAACTGCTCTGCCTGGCCGGCTGCCGGCTGTCGACTGCACCAACTAGCCGGCTGCCGGCTTCAGCCCGACTCGACACCGACAAGACACCGACGAGACGGTCGTACCCGAGCACTATTCATGTGTCACCCCAGCCATCAGGTATAGTGTCACTTGTCCCCTGGCACTATTTATGAAGTGACCCAGGGGACAAGCATGACACCCCACCATGCCTTGCCCATGCCACCACTTAGCTTACTTCCTAAGCTAGCCATGCCTATATATATGGGCACACATCCATCCATCCAAGGAGGATGGACTCACTCTCACACACATGCATGAGCACCCACATGCTCACGGTCATGAGCATGGCCGGCCACTAGCATGCCACATACGAGGCATATACGAGGCCAGATGCCAGATGCCTATGGCACTGACCTTAGATACAGCTCCAGGAGCAACTCTGTACCAGATATACTACAGATACTCAGACATGCAGGAGTAGGGGTATTATCTCTCCGGAGAGCCCAGAACCTGGGTAAACTAGCGCGTGCTACTCGCATACCCGCTCCCGGTCCTATCAGCAGCAGTCTTACCCTCACACAAAGCCCTTGTGGCATCTGTCGCTTCACACCCCCCCGTGAGAATACCACGACAGTTGGCGCCCACCGTGGGGTGGTACTACTACTATGCTACCACACTGCTGGTTTCGCAGTCCGGGCGGGACCCTTATTTTCATCACCTCCGCCGCGGCGTCGCGCCGTCTCTCCGGTAGCGCTCGGGGGCTCGACTTCGACCCGCCCCCAGAGCGGCCGTGCGGGACGGCGCGCCCTCGTCGTCGGCCTCGCCGCCTTCGTCATCATCACCGTTGCAACGCCGATCATTCGTCCGCGCGCACACCGCGCGCAGGGCCTTGTTTCGGTCGATCGTGGCCATCCACGCGCTGCTTGCGTCTGCTTCCCTCCGTGTCGCGCCTTGCTCCGGCCGGAACGGGCAATCGCTACTCCACAAACCAACTACAAGCTTGCTAGATGCAAGTCAATGGTCAATCCATCCATACACTACGCAAACAACGGCATGATTTGTTGTTAACACCTACACTGCATCTTGCCTCGTGCATCTCCGGCCGCGCCGGCGCCGCTGCGGATTGTTGCGTCCCCGTTCGGGCTCTTCCCCCGCACCCCGCACTCCGGCAGGCCCCTGCGCAACTGCACCACGTTCGCGCCGCCCGGTGCCGGCCTCCGCGCGGCCTTCTCCGCCCGTGGCCGGGTGCCCGTCGCGCCCGCTGCGCTCCTTGCTGCCCGTCGGCCTCTCGGACGCCGGGTCCGCCTCGCCTGTGGCCGGCTGCTCTCGGCCTCCCGAGCGCCTGCTTGCGTTCGCGTCGCTGCCACCGGCTCCCGCTGCTGCCGACTACCGCCATCTCCGTGCCCGGCCGCTGCGCCCCTGCGCGCTCTTCCGCCCGCGCCGGCTATGGCCCCGTCCCGGCCTGGCCCTCACAGCTCTGGCCGGCTCGGCGCGTTGCCGGGCCCGCCCCGCGGCCGACTCCGCCTGCATCCCACATCGGGCCGACTCCCCGTCGCCGCCTCACATCCGCTCCGCACGCGTCCTCGCTCCCGGCACTGGCTGCTGCCCTGTAGCTGGCCTCCTCTGCTCCGTTGCACCCTGGCTCCGGCCGGCTCCCGCCGCTAGCCCCTCGCGTGCGCCGGCTCGCCGCTCCCCCGCCGGCTCACTCCCGCATCGCCCCAGCCCCCGCCTCCGACCTCCTCCCACGAGGCCGACGCTCTCATGCCGCCTCCTCGCAATCTCGCAGCCGGCGACCTCGATAGCCGTGGCAAATCAGCGCCACGCGCATCCTCCGCCGGGTCCCTCTGGCCCTCGTCCACACCCGCCTCCTGCGCCGAGTACGACCACCCAGCCGGCCTGGCCGACTGGTCTCCTATGTTGCCCCGGCCACCTCCGACCGCGCCAGCTGCGCCCCGGCGTCCGCACCGCCGCCTGTTCCGGCCGCTCCCGGCCTGCGCACACACCAGGCTCCGACTTTTCCCCCGTGCCGGTTTCGCTCCGCCTCGCAGGCGCGCCCCGCGCCGACTCCAAGCCTGGCCTGCCGACTGCGCGGCCCGGCCGCCTGCTGGCTCCGCTCCAGCTCCGAGCCCGGCCTGCCGGCTGCGCGACCCGGCCGCTGGCTAGCTCCCCGGCGGCTTGTGCCGGCCACCCGGCCAGCCCTATCGCCGGCTCCCGCGCCTTGCCGCCTGTTGCTCCGCTCCTGGCACCCCCGCAGCCAGGTCCGCACGCCCGCACGACGGTCCTGCCGGCGCTCTGTTTCGTTTGTTCGTGAAGAAAAGAGGTCGGCTGCTCGGGCTAGAAAAGTCAAGGGCTGTGCCCAGCTGGCTGCTAAAAAAGAAAAAATAAAAAAAGCGGGGGTCGGCTGCCCGCGCGGAGCCTGCCAGAAAAGTCAGTGGCCGGGTGTTTAAACAGAAAGAAGAAGAAGAAAAGAAACGTGAGGTCGGCTGATGAGAAAGAAAGAAAGAAAGTGGCCGACTGGTGGCGTCCGGCTGCTCACATGTAGTCGGACGGAAAAAAAAGAGAAAGAAAAAGAGGTGTGTGTGCGTCCGCCTGCCGAGATCCGGCTGGCCGGGTGCCTACAGCCGAGAAAAAAGAAAAGAAATATGCGTCCGACCGCAGGCTACCTGGCCGGCTGCAAAGGGCCCGACTGCTGTTTTCGAAGTCCGCCTGCCCAGCCAGCTGAAGAAGAAAAAGAAGAAGACAAAGTAGTTGCCGGGAGATCCGGCCCAACTGCTCAGCAGTTGGCCCGAATCTCAGGGGCTACACCCAGCGGGTGCGCTGACGCGCTCCCGCGAAGAAGAAGACACAGTAGTCGCTGGGAGATCCGGCCCGACTGCTCAGCAGTCGGCCCGAATCTCGGGGGCTACACCCAGTGGGTGCGCTGGCGCGCCCCCACAGAAGATCGCAGACAAGAGAAGAGTTTCGTCTGGCTGCCAGCAGCCGGCAAAAGAAGAAAAAGGGCGCTGCAAGACGCCTCGCCGCCTGGCCAGTCGAGCCTGACCGGCCGGGAACCCCCTTCGAGCACCCGGGGGCTCGAAGGCAACACCCAGAGGGTGCGCCGGTGCGCTCCGCGAGCGCCGAGCCGCGCCGGCTGACTTCG
This sequence comes from Triticum aestivum, assembly GCF_018294505.1. NCBI lineage: Eukaryota > Viridiplantae > Streptophyta > Magnoliopsida > Poales > Poaceae > Triticum > Triticum aestivum. The sequence goes on along the minus strand of NC_057814.1, from coordinate 292,072,273 downwards.
GCAAACTCCGCCTCGGCTACATGAAAACCAATGTGAGCTCCTCACCCGCATATTTTTTCACCGCGAGAGCACGGATAACCACGAGCGATGCTCGGGGGCTATATCCGCATTTCATTACAGTTGCATCACTGTTCGCCTCGGCGCCAGCCAGAGTTGGCCCGGGGGCTGGCTGCTTGGCCTGAGACGTTTGTTCCCGTAGACGGCTTAGTAGCGTGCGCGGTACCAAAGGCCCACTCTTAGTCACAGACCACAGAGCGGCTGTCCGGCTAGCAAGAGTGAACGCTGGAGGCCACCCACGCGAAAAACGTCCGGGAAGAAAACCGGTTCGGGCGACCCGGCCGTTTTCTTTATGAGTATCTGCTCGGTTAAATTCGCTCCCAGAGTCGGAGCAGTGTACACTCCACTCCACGGCCCACTCTCAGCCACAGACTGCAGAGCGGCTGTCCCGCAAGCGAGAGCACAAGCCAAAGAGCGCAGGGAACATGAAAGAGATTGAAGGGGGCTCGGACGAAACCGAGTCGGCACCCTCCGCATAAAACTTGCAGTGCTAAAAGCAATCATTTGATATATCTGCATGGACTAACTTTGTCTTTTGCATGATCATTTCCATGAAACACCCGCCAAAAAACCTCCGCCCAACTTTGCCAAGTTGCCCGGAGGCTTGGGGGCTACTGTCGGAGTAATTGGCCACGGGTATCCCGAAGACGGCAAGACAATATTTCAAGATATCGGGGCTAGCAAAGCCCCTCAGTCTGACTACCCGGCTGCTCCTGCCGGCTCCCCGTCCGACTGCTCTGCCTGGCCGGCTGCCGGCTGTCGACTGCACCAACTAGCCGGCTGACGGCTTCAGCCCGACTCGACACCGACAAGACACCGACGAGACGGTCGTACCCGAGCACTATTCACGTGTCACCCCAGCCATCATGTATAGTGTCACTTGTCCCCTGGCACTATTTATGAAGTGACCCAGGGGACAAGCATGACACCCCACCATGCCTTGCCCATGCCACCACTTAGCTTACTTCCTAAGCTAGCCATGCCTATATATATGGGCACACATCCATCCATCCAAGCAGGATGGACTCACTCTCACACACACTCACGCATGAGCACCCACATGCTCACGACCATGAGCATGGCCGGCCACTAGCATGCCACATACGAGGCATATACGAGGCCAGATGCCAGATGCCTATGGCACTGACCTCAGATACAGCTCCAGGAGCAACTCTGTACCAGATATACTACAGATACTCAGACCTGCAGGAGTAGGGGTATTATCTCTCCGGAGAGCCCCGAACCTGGGTAAACTAGCGCGTGCTACTCGCATACCCGCTCCCGGTCAGATCAGGAGCAGTCTTACCCTCACACAAAGCCCTTGTGGCATCTGTCGCCTCACACCCCCCCCGTGAGAATACCACGACAGTCCCTCGAGCAGCGGGTGGAGGTGCGCAGAGCCGCCCTTGCGTCACTGAGGGGGACGCCCGTCGAGGAAGAGGAGGTCCGAAAGCGCAAGGAGGCATTGGCCCTAGAAGCCGTGGAGCGCAGCCTCGAGCTCGAGCAGTTGGAGACGAGGGAACGCCAAGTTGCCCAGGCAGAGGATGCCGTTGGGGTTCACGACGCCAGGGTCCTGGAGGAGGTCGACCGCCGGGTGGCCGAGGTTCGCGTGGATCTTGAAGGTCGGAGCGACCTGCAGCTGAAGCTCGCGGGGATCGAGGCCGCGGGGAGGGCCGCCGCCCTCAGGCCCAGTCTAGACGAGGCGGAGAGGCGTGGGGAGGCCACGGTTGCCGCCCTGGTCACGGCGCAGGAGGACTTGGCATCCGCCCGCGCCGAGCTGCTTTTGCTTCGGAAACGGGTTGATGATGCCAATGCCTTCGCACAGCAGAATAGGGAGGAAGTGCTTCAATGGCGGACGCTGGAGCGCGAGCACGCCTCCATGCTTCAGGACCTCCAGAACAGGGCTAATACCGCCCTGGGCTTCATCTGCAACGAGAATGCACCACACCCCCACTCGAATGACAACGCCAGTCACCTGATCTTCTTCACAAACATGGTGATGCGCCTGGAAGCCCGGTCTGATAGGGCTCGCCAGCTCGTGGAAGAGAGAAGTCGTGGCCTGCTCGGGCTCGTGTTCTCCCACGTCTTCAGCCATCTCCGGAACACCTTCCCCGACTTTGATTTTGACGCCGCCATTGCCCCGTACCACAGGCCGTCTGGGGCGACCTGTCACGGTGGGTGGAGGACAACATGGATGTGCTGGTCAGAGCCTTTGCTTCCGACGATGACGCGGTGGTGGTCGTCGCGGACGAAGGCGACGTGGTTGACGACGGCGACGAAGGCGTCGCCGAAGGCGGCGGCAGTGCCGGCGAAGACGATGACGACGCGAGTGACGCATCCGAGGGCGGTGTAGCAAGTGACATATCTAGCTGATCCCATGTTCTCCTGTCGTTTTATCGTGTACTCAAAAACTTGGGCATGGCGCCTAAAGATTGTGAGAGCATATTGAGAGGGGGAGCCCCTCGTGCAAGTAGACCGACGCCTTTATTCTTTTGTGTCAAGCTGAATGTGTACCTCCGTGAATTCATGAGTCTGGCAGTGGGTTTGCCGCATCAGCTTGCCTTGGATGTGGTGCACCTCGAATGGGATCACGAGGTCTTGAGCTCCTGAGGAATTCCTGAAGGGCCCGCAGACTCACCCGAGTGGGCCTCGCGAGAATCAGTTGCCAATAATGGTATCGGCACGCATGCTGCGCCTAACCCTGCTCGCGAGGGGCCCGCGAGGGGGAGGCGACGATCGTGCACTTCGTGACAAAGCAAGAGCTGGACGTCAATAAATCACTCGAACGAGAAAAGGTACCCCCCGCGCGCATCAAAGAAAACTCAACTTCAACTTAAATACAAAACCAGAAAGCAAGGCTACAGAAGAAGAGATCCAAAGCAAATGGCCGCGTCCGGCGCCTAGTCTAGTCTTCCGGTCTTCGAGTCTTCTCACCAGCGCGGAGCTAAGTGCTGCCACTAGGCATGGGAGGGAGCCCCAGGACCTGAGCCCGGCACCCCTGAGACTCCGGGGCGTGTACAGCCCCACTCATTATTACGTGACAGTGTCACGGGCGGCGAGCTTCACAGGCACTGGGCCTTCTTCACAGGAACCGGCCTTGCTTCATATCGCCAGACGAGGGCCCTGTCTTGCGCCTCCCTCGACCACCCTTGAGCCGACCGGCAACCTGGACGACACAAAGGGGGAAAGGGGACGCCAGCGGTGCCCTCAGCGACCACGTGTCCTCTACCGGGGGAAGGCTCACCGGCACCTCCCCGGCAGAGGGCCTACCTCCGGGCGTTGCCTGGCTTCGCGCGACGTGGGGAGGGCCTTGCTCCTGGCTCCCTCCGTGCAGCCCCCAGCGTGCTTCCCCCGGCGGAAGGGATGCTGCTGTGCCGGGGTCGTCGACCGACGCTATGACCTGATTCACTTGCAGCCCATGGTTAGCGTAAGCCTGCTCCTGAGAGATTAGCGGTACCCTGTAGTTGTTGTTGCTAGCGCGATCGTCGCGGTTCTCCGTCGGTTCCTGGAAGGCTTCAACTTCTAGCGTCCCTTCTTCCCAATCTTCTCCGAGGAACGAGCCAGGGTCGTCCTCCGGCGCGTACTCCTGGTACATCGTGCGGGGCACATAGGCTTCCGGGGCCGTTACCCCGAACACCTCGCCGTAGTGCCCCACACTCCATGTTGCCCAGCCTAGAGCGGCGTCCTGAGGATGGCCGCGCGGCATCTCACTGGGACCATGGGAGGCGACGCTTGCCCCCATGCGTGTCGCGGGCGGCATGGGGGCGGTGGAGCCCCCGGCGCCGCCGGACGTGCTGGAGTTGACGAAGCCCCCAGGCACACCTAAGGGCGCGTGGTTGCGGCGAGGCCCGCCGTGAGATCCCGTAGCGTCCTGAGAAGGAAGCAGATAACAGAAGGACGGCGCTCCTGACGCCGCCGCATCCAGCAGCTCGGCGACCTGTTCTAGCAGGGCGTCCCGACCACTCTCCATCAGCCGACACCGCAGCAACTCCCACACCACCGTGAGCGCGGCCCGCATGTTCGCCTGCTCCCGCCATGTGTGCGGCGCCGTTGCCGCGGCGTGGCTTGCAACCCTTGTATCGGCTCGTGGTTGTCGTGGAGTGAGGGTGGACGACGCCCCGCCACACAGCCCGTGCCCTACGGCGTTAGGCGGCGCTCGGGCCACCTGGAGCGCGGGGTTGAGGTCTTCATTGGCAGATGGCACCGCCCGGGCTGGCCAGGCTGCCCAGCGGTCGGAGTCGGCCCTCGGGTCGCCGGACATCGTGGCCGTGGAGCGTCGCTGGGTCGATCAGCGGGAAAGAGGCTCCGGCGCACCCCTACCTGGCATGCCAAATGTCGGATCACGGGTTCCGGCAAAACCCTCAAGGTTCGAAAACTGGGGTGCGCGCGGAGATTTCCTCCCTACCGATCTACGCCCTAGCTCGCTAAGATCTTGCGGACGAACTCGACGAACTCGCAACACAAAGACACAAAATTTATACTGGTTCGGGCCACCATTGTGGTGTAATACCATACTCCAGTGTGGTGGTTGTTGGGGATATTACCACTGGGCGTAAACCGGCCAGGAGAGGCCGGGTAACCAAGGTGGCTATAATCATTAGGGCAATCAGTAGCAGCAGCAGCAGTCGGGTTACCAGAGCAACCCGAAGCAGTTGAATAGCGGACAGTATCATGTCTTCACCACTAGCTTGGACAAGCGCGATCAGAAGCTTCATAAAAGGATGGTGAATGTCGTTGAACCGGCGGTGCCCCGTTATTTGCGTTGGTCCGAGCAGCCCATTGTGTGGAGTAGAGACGATCATCCACCCCGGGTTGACAATCCGGGTCATCTGGCTCTGGTGGTGGCACCTCAGGTGGGAGGTTATAAGTTCACTAAGGTACTCATGGATGGAGGGAGTAGTATCAATATCCTTTATTATGAAACTTTCCGTCGCATGGGGCTAACAGATAAAAATCTTAAACCGTCCAATACGGTGTTCCATGGTGTGGTGCCTGGTAAGTCGGCATATCCTGTTGGTAAGATAGCCCTGGAGGTGGCTTTTGGAGATGAGCATGACTCGAGATCAGAAACCTTGACCTTTGAAGTGGTGAAAATCAGAAGCCCGTATCATGCCCTATTTGGACGGCCAGCTTATGCCAAGTTTATGGCACGACCTTGTTATGTTTATCTAGAGCTCAAGATGCCGGGTCACAAGGGAACTATAACCGTGCATGGAAGACGCAAGATTGCTCTGGAGTGTGAGGAAGGTGATGCGGCTTATGCTGAGTCGGTTTGTGCAACAGAGGAGTTGAAGTTTTACAAAGACAATGTTGATCCGGCAGATATGACTTCGTTGAAGAAACCAACTACGGAGCATGATCCGGCCCTGAAGTTTAAATCGGCTGATGAGACTAAACTTGTTGACTTCGTGCCTGGCGATTCGTCCAAGCAGTTTAGCATCAGCGCTAACTTGGATCCGAAATAGGAAAGCGCGCTCATCGAGTTCATCGAGAATCAGGACATCTTTGCATGGAAGCCTTCTAACATGCCTGGTGTACCAAGATAACTCGCTGAGCACACCCACAATGTTGATCCTAAGTATAAACCGGTCAAGCAGTTTCTCCGCCGGTTCAATGAAGAAAGACGCAAAGCTATTGGAGAAGAAGTAGCCAGGCTCTTGGCGGCTGGATTTATTGTTGAAGTATTCCATCCTAAGTGGTTGGCTAATCCGGTGCTGGTCCTCAAGAAGAATGGCACTTGGCGTATGTGTGTGGACTACACAGATCTCAACAAAGCTTGTCCAGCAGATCCTTTTGCCCTCCCCCGTATTGATCAGATTATTGATGCTACGGCGGGTTGTGAGCGGTTAAGTTTTTTGGACGCATATTCGTGTTATCATCAGATCAAAATGGCAGTTAAGGACCAGGAGAAGACGACCTTCATAACTCCCTTTGGAGCCTTCTGCTATGTGTCCATGCCCTTTGGGCTCAAGAGTGCACAGGCAACTTATCAACGGTGTGTGCAGAATTGTCTTCATAAACAGATCGGCCGCAATGTTCACGCCTATGTGGATGATATTGTGGTGAAATCATGGAAAAAGGAGACATTGATTGATGACTTGAAGGAAACCTTTGATAACCTGCAGGTTTATAAAATGATGCTTAATCTGGCCAAGTGCGTCTTTGGTGTAGCTGTAGGCAAGCTCTTGGGTTTTTTAGTGTCTAACAGGGGCATTGAAGCTAATCCGGAAAAGATCAAGGCCATCACCTCCTTGGCTAAACCAAAGTGTATCAATGATGTTCAACGCCTCGCAGGCCGGATTGCCGCGTTGAGCCGGTTTGTCAGTTGTCTTGGCAAGAAGGCCATTCCTTTGCATCAGATGCTGAAGAAAACGGATAACTTCGTCTGGAGTGATGCCGCTAATGAAGCATTTGAGGACTTAAAGCGGCAGCTAGCTAATCCGCCGATTCTCGCCGCTCCGGTTGACAAAGAACCGTTGCTGCTATATGTGGCAGCTAACGCTCGGGCTGTTAGTGTGGCTATTGTGGTGGAGTGCAAGGAGGCAGGAAAGGAATATCCGGTTCAGCGGCCGGTTCACTATATTAGTGAGGTACTCATTGAATCCAAGTAGAGGTACCCGCATTGGCAAAAATTGGTGTATGGGGTTTTCATGGCAAGCCGGAAGCTTAAACAGTATTTGCAAGGTCATGCCATCACGGTGGTCAGCTCTGCTCCTTTGGGGGATATAATCCAGAATAGGGAGTCAACTGGTCGAATTGCTAAGTGGGCTATCGAGCTCGGGCCTCACAGGTTGAAATACATACCCCGAACGGCGATCAAATCTCAGGCACTTGTGGATTTCATCAATGATTGGCCAGAATTACAAGCGCCAGAAGAGAAGCCGGATCACACTTATTGGACTATTCATTTTGATGGGTCCAGGCAATTGGAGGGCTCGGGGGCTAGAGTCGTGTTAACTTCCCCACGAGGTGATAAGTTTTGTTAGGTTCTCCATTTAATGTTCCCTTGCACTAATAATGCAGCTGAATATGAGGCCTTACTCCATGGTCTGCGGATGGCTAAGGAGATGAATCTCATCCGAGTTAAATGCTTCGGTGACTCGGATCTGGTGGCTCAACAAGTGTCTGGCACTTGGGATTCCAAGGACCCACTAATGGCAGCATATCGTCGTGTGGTGGATATTGTTGCAGGTCACTTCAAAGGTTATCAGGTGGATCATGTGGACCGGCGGAAGAATGAAGCGGCAGACGCTTTAAGCCGCCTGGGTTCCCAACGTAAACCAGTTCCACCTAATGTTTTCGAGGACGTTTTGCATAATCTGTCCGTCAAGCTCCCTGGTGAAGAGGATTTGGCTGTTCCTGATCCGGCGGCTCAGTTGGTGGCAGCTCTACATGTTATCCCGGATTGGACGGTTCCGTATCTGGCGTATATAAACCGGGGCGAGTTACCAGAGGATGAAACTTTGGCCAGACAGATAACCCGGCGGTCCAAGTCCATGACTATTATCAATGGAGAGTTACATCATCGCAGTGTGATAGGGGTGTTTCAACGCTGTGTATCTCCTGAGGAAGGCCGTGAAATTTTGCGTGAGATCCACGAAGGAGATTGTGCACACCACGCCGGTTCAAAATCTTTGGTGGCCAAGGTGTTTCGTCACGGTTTTTATTGGTTGACAGCTCATGCTGATGCCGAGGACTTGGTTAAAAGATGTGATGGCTGTCAGAAATTCTAACGGCGTGCTCATGTTCACAACTTGGGGGTTGGATATGGTTGGGCCTTTCAAGAGGTCCAAGGACAAGAAGACCCACCTTTTGGTGGCGGTTGATAAGTTCACAAAATGGGTGGAGGCAGAGCCAGTTAGTAAGTGTGATGCAGCCACGACAGTTCAATTCATCAAAAAGGTGATCTTCCGGTTTGCCATTCCACACAGCATTATAACAGACAATGGTACCAATCTGTCAAAGGGTGCCATGAAGGAGTTTTGTCAACATGAGCACATCCGGCTTGACGTGTCATCAATGGCTCACCCCTAGTCCAATAGTCAAGCAGAGAGGGCCAATCAAGAGATCTTGAGAGGCATCAAACCCCGGCTTATGGTTCCTTTGCAACGGACGCCGGGTTGTTGGGTTGAGGAGTTACCTTCAGTGTTATGGAGCATCAATACCACACCCAACAGATCGATAGGCTACACGCCGTTCTTCATGGTTTATGGAGTGGAAGCAGTTCTTCCTAGTGACATCCGTCATGACTCGCCTCGTGTAGCGGCATATCATGAAGCGGATAACGAGAAGGCACGGCAGGAAGCTCTTGACCTATTAGATGAGGAGCGTGACATGGCGGCAGCCTGTTCGGCGATTTATCAGCAAGATCTGCGTCGTTATCATAGCCGCCGGGTTAGAACCAGAACCTTTCAAGAAGGAGATTTGGTGCTTTGACTCATCCAGGATCAGACGGATATGCACAAGCTATCCCCCCTTGGGAAGGGCCTTTTGTGGTCAGCAAGGAGTTGCACAATGGGTCGTTGTCGGAGTAAATGGCCACGGGTAGCCTAACCGACTGCCCCTGGTTCTTCTGAAAAAATTATCAGGCCTTCGGGCCTCCAAGCACTCCAAGCATTGGGCCGCCTTCCCTGGCCGGCTGCCTCTGAAGCCGACTCCCGGAAGGCGACCCAGCCTCAGCAACCTCTCCCCAGGACGACTACGGGGTGGCCAACTCCAAGAAGCCGGCCAAGAAGGACGCCGACTCCAAGAAGCCGGCCGAGGCCACAACCACCAAAGCTACTCCCACATAACGGTGACAAGACGGGGTGTGGCCACAGTGCGGCCCACTACCCCCGAAGCCCGAGGCGGGCATGGCTACAGGAGGCCGTACGGGACGGCCGTCTCCCGTGCGGCTCGGCACTGTAGCCATGCTAGCCTCAACGTCATCCACGACAGACTCCCGTACGGCCCGCGGGCGGCGGGCCCCTTCAGCCAGAGAGAAGCGTGGAGGCGGCCCGGCCTCTCCCAGTCGGCCAAGAGCGTAGCCGGCCCCCAGAAGCCGGCTACTCCCTTCCTCGAAGCAGGAGCCCCATTAGGGAGACAAGACGAGGTAAGGCTACAGTGAGAGCCCCCGAGGCGGTCCACTGTAGCCACGCTTACCTCGACAAAGCCCTCGTCATCAGAGGCGAGGCTACAGTAAGCAGCCGCCGACAAGACCCTAGGCGGTGGGGCCGGCCTGTCGACCAAGGAGCCGGCAGCCGGCGGGACCCACCAGCCGGCGGGACCCAGCAGCCGGCGGAGAAGCCGGCGAGTGTAGACACTGACGGGTGGGGCCAGAGCCCAGCCGGATTACCATTGTACCCCCGGGGGGTAGGCCTATATAAACCCCCCGGAGCACCCATGCAAAGGGTTGGCTTCTAAGCATAGCACACACACACACCATAGATAGAGAGAAGCAAGAGCTAGCCTTGTTCTTCTTCTCCCTTGATCCCAACAGCTCTAGGAGCGATTGTAGCTACCCATTCTCGATCTAGTGATCATGCGGAGACCCCGCAGAGCAGGACTAGGGGTGTTATCTCCTCGGAGAGCCCCGAACCTGGGTAAGATCCACCGGCGTGCATGTCTTCGCCTCATCCCGTTTCCAGGCACCGGCGACGTCTTATTGGCTCCCACAATGATAAGCCATCCATTAGCATATGTCGCACCAACCACCCGACATTTGGCGCCCACCGTGGGGCCAGGTGCACCGTCGTCCGGAGACCTGTTCTGGACGGGAACCCTCTTCCTCCCCCGCGAGCGCAGCCAGCCTGCTGCGCCCGATGGCGTTTGCCTCGACGCGCTGCAAGGCGTCGACGACGCCTGCGCAGCGAGCCGCCTCGCCGATCTGCTCGGCGAGACTCGCATCTCCGACGAGCCTGCGTCAGACACAGGCACCGACTACCCCGAGAACCGCCTCGTTAGCCTCCTTGACCAGCTTCACGTCTCCAGCGAGCCTGCTGCAGACATGAAGTCGGTCGGCTCCACCGACCCGATGCTCATCGACTCCGACACAGCATCGCTTGACGCCTACCCCTCCGACGTGGTGGTCTTCGACGACCCCCTCCCTCGAGCTGACAGCGGCAGCAGCGCTGTCACTGAAGTGCTGGTCATCAGCCACATCGCCAACTCGGGCGAGAACGCCCACGACGCCCAGCAAGCGGCAATGCGCGACCTCTCCGTCCCCATCCCGGCCGACGCCGATGCCGAGACCCTGGAGGCATCCCGCCTTGCCCTCGTCGCGGAGGGCCAGAAGATAGCCTCCATGAGACGCCTCACCGAGGCCCACCAGCGCGAAGTTGACCGCGCCGCCTTCGGTACGCCGCCGCCTAGCGGCCCGAGCCGAGCCGGCTTCGTCCAGAAGCGCGGCGCAGCCGTCGCCAGCATGCTGGGCGCAGATCACCCCGTCTACGCCACCCCGCTCGAGAATCTGCGAGCCGCTCAGGCGGCCGCAGAAGAGCTCAATGGGCTGGGAGCCGATGAGCTCCCCTACATGACGAGACGGATCCAGCAGTTGCTCGACGCGGCTGCAGAACGGCACGAAGCCGGCGCCCGTGCTGATAGTCATCCCCCGCGCCGGGAGCACGCCGCGACGTCCCGCTCGCCGACTGCGAGCGGCGCGCGCCAGAAGAAAGACAAGGAGTCGGCTGCCAGCCGCAGCCGGACTCGCATTACCATCGAGCGCGACGCGGAAGGCCGCCCTCGAGCGGTTGAACACCAAGGAAATCTGCCTCCTCCCCCGCCTCGAAGAGAAAGACGCCTCACTCCGCCGCCTATCACGCACCCGACTCTTGGCGACCGACTCGGCCGCCGAGAAGGAGTCGGCGAGAACGACGCCCGCCACAGGATCGACCGCCTTGCTCGATCCTTGGCGTTAGAAGAAGAAGACGATGTCGGCCCGCCATGCTTTGGCCCCCGCATCCGCGATGAGCCCTTCCCCAAAGGGTTCTCGCTCCCCAGAGACACGCCCAAGTACAACGGCTCGGTGAAGCCGGAAGACTGGCTCATCGACTACTCATGCTGCAGGAATCGGCGCGCACATGGCTCAACAGCCTCAAGCCCTACAGCATAGCCAACGGGAATCGGCGCGTCGCCGTGAAGTACGTCCCCCTCATGCTGCAAGGCACGGCGCGCACATGGCTCAACAGCCTCAAGCCCTACAGCATCAACAGCTGGCTGGACTTCACCGAAGTCTTCGTCTGCAACTTCACCAGCACCTACAAGCGGCCTCCCAAGCCTCGCCAGCTCTCCCTCTGCGTCCAAGGGCCCAACAAGTCGACCCGTGACTACCTCACACGATGGGCCGAGCTCCGCAACTCTTGCGAGGGGGTGCACGAGGTCCAGGCCATCGAGTACTTCACCGCCGGGTGCCGAGAGGGCACCCTCCTCAAGCACCGACTCCTCTGCGACGAGCCGGCTACCCTCGACGAGTTGCTGGTCATCGCGGACAAATATGCCACGGCCGACTCCTCGATGAAGACCGAGCTGAGAGTAGACGCCTCTGGGAAGGTGATTGCTCCGGCTCCCAAGCCGCCGGCTAGCGACCCTAATCGGCGCCCCTACCAGAACGACCACAAGCGCAAGGGCCCCATGCCGACTTCCTCCAGTCGGCAGGTGGCCACTGTTGAAGACGAGCAGCCTGAAGAACGGCCCGCTCCCAAGAAGAAGGGTGGAAGGCCGGCTTGGCAGCCGTCTTTCTCCTACGAACAAGCTCTCGACGCCCCCTGCAAGTTCCACAGCGGCGCGAAGCCGTCCAACCACACAACCCGGAAATGCCACTGGCTCACCCGCATCACCAAGGGCGAGGGAATGCTGCCGCCTCCGCCTCCCGGCCCGCCGCCTCCAGCCCCCAGCAGCCGGCGGCTCGGCCGGCAGTCGGCGCCATCCAAGACGAATTCCCCGAAGAGCACGCCGCCTACGTCGTCTTCACTAGTCAAGCCGACGACAAGCGCAGCCGACGCCGACAGCACCAAGAAGTGAATGCAGTCGCCACCAGCGCCCCCGAGTTCATGCACTGGTCAGAAAAGCCAATCAGCTGGAGCCAGGCCGACCACCCAGAGGTGATGCCTTCGCCTGGCTCCTATGCAATGGTCTTGGACGTCACCCTCGCGACGGAGAGGCGAGCTGCCAGATTTTCCCGCGTCCTGATAGACGGCGGAAGCAGTATCAACATACTGTACCGCGATACCATGGAGAAGCTGAACATCAAAGCAAAGCAGCTCATGCCGAGCCGCACCGTCTTCCATGGTATCGTCCCCGGCCTGTCTTGCTCCCCAATCGGCAAGATCAAAATGGATGTTCTCTTCGGAGACAAAGATCATTTCCGCCGAGAAGCAATATGGTTCGAGGTAGTGGATTTGGAGAGCCCCTATCATGCACTGCTTGGCCGACCTGCTCTGGCCAAGTTCATGGCTGTGCCCCACTACGCCTACCTGAAGATGAAGATGCCGAGCTCGAAGGGGATCATCACGGTAGCCGGCGACTACAAGAAGTCCATCGAGTGCGCCATGGCCAGTAGCCGGCTGGCCGAGTCCCTCGTGGTGGCAGAAGAGAAGAAGATGTTGGAACGGGTTGTGGCCATGGCCGGCAAGCAGCCGGCCTTGTCCCCCAACCCCAAGGATTGTGATGCGCAGGGCTCCTTCCAGCCTGCCAAAGAGACGAAGAAGATACCTCTGGACCCGGAGAACCCGGAGAGGTTCGCTGTCATTGGGGCGAACTTGGACAGTAAATAGGAAGGCGAGCTCGTCGACTTCCTCCGTGAGAATCGAGACATCTTTGCATGGTCCCCAAAGGACATGCCGGGTGTCCCGAAGGATTTCGCCGAGCACAAGTTACATGTCCGAGCTGATGCAAAGCCGGTCAAGCAACCCCTCCGCCGACTGTCAGAAGAGAAGCGAAGAATTGTGGGAGAAGAGATAGCCCGGCTCCTTGCCGCTGGCTTTATCATGGAAGTGTTCTTTCCAGAGTGGCTTGCCAACCCAGTTCTGGTTCTGAAGAAGAATAACAAGTGGCGTATGTGTATAGACTACACCAGTCTGAACAAGGCTTGCCCAAAGGATCCGTTTGCTCTGCCACGGATTGACCAAGTGATAGACTCCACAGCCGGATGCGAGCTGTTAAGTTTTTTGGATGCGTACTCAGGGTACCATCAGATCAAGTTGGACCCAGCTGACCGCCTGAAGACTGCCTTCATCACACCCTTTGGAGCTTTCTGCTACCTGACTATGACATTCGGCTTGAGAAATGCCGGTGCCACTTTTCAGCGTTGCATGCAGAAATGTCTCTTGAAACAACTCGGCAGAAATGCCCACGTCTACGTAGACGACATTGTGGTGAAGACAGAGAAGCGCGGTACCTTGCTGGAAGACCTGAAAGAAACATTCGCCAACTTGCGCCGATTCCAGATCAAGCTCAACCCCGAGAAGTGCGTGTTCGGAGTGCCAGCCGGCCAGCTGCTAGGCTTCCTGGTCTCCGAACGCGGCATTGAGTGCAACCCCGTCAAGATCAAGGCCATCGAGAGGATGGAGATTCCCACCAAGCTGCGAGATGTGCAGAAGTTCACTGGCTGCTTAGCCTCCCTGAATCGTTTTATCAGCCGACTAGGAGAAAAGGCTCTCCCCTTGTACCGACTCATGAAGAAGTCCACTCACTTCGAGTGGAATGATCAAGCCGACCAAGCCTTCCATGAGTTGAAGAAAATGCTGACCACTCCGCCTGTCCTGGCTGCGCCGACTGAGAAGGAGCCCATGCTCCTCTACATCGCCGCGACTAGCCGAGTCGTCAGCACTGTTGTTGTGGTCCAGCGCCCGGAGGAAGGCCGAGCCCAGCTAGTCCAGAGGCCGGTGTACTATCTCAGCGAAGTGCTGTCCAGCTCAAAGCAAAACTACCCGCACTACCAGAAGATGTGCTATGGGGTGTACTTCGCTGCCAAGAAACTGAAGCCCTACTTCCAAGAGCACCCCATCACGGTCGTGTGCACTGCCCCGCTTGCCGAGATCATAGGCAGCCGGGATGCATCCGGCCGGGTGGCCAAATGGGCCATTGCATTGGCGCCCTACACGATCTTCTATCAACCCCGCACCGCCATCAAGTCGCAAGCATTGGCCGACTTCCTCGTCGACTGGGCCGAGACCCAGTACTTACCGCCGGCTCCCGACTCTACCCATTGGCGGATGCACTTTGACGGGTCCAAGATGCGCACCGGCTTGGGAGCCGGCATCGTCCTCACCTCTCCCAAAGGCGACAAGCTCAAGTACACGCTGCAGATCCACTTCGCCGCCTCCAACAACGTGGCCGAGTACGAGGCGCTCGTACACGGGCTCCGGCTAGCCAAAGAGCTTGGCATACGCCGGATCCTGTGCTACGGCGACTCAGACTTGGTGGTCCAGCAATCGTCTGGCGACTGGGACGCCAAGGACGCGAACATGGCGAGCTATCGATTCCTCGTCCAGCAGATCAGCGGATACTTCGAAGGGTGCGAGTTCCTTCACGTGCCAAGGGCCGACAACGACCAAGCAGATGCCCTAGCACGGATCGGCTCCACCCGACAGGCCATACCGACTGACGTCTCCCTCCAGCGCCTCCTCAAGCCGTCCATCAAGCCGTCTCCAGAGTCGGAATCCATTTTCGTACCGCCTGCGCCAGATACAGCTGGATCCGACTGGAAAAACCCCGCAGGCGGCACGGGGACTTCGACAACCGGCCCAGGGACTGCCGTAGTCGCACCCGGCCCGGGGACTTCAGAACCCGGCCCGGGGACTGCAACAGTCGGCCCGGGGACTGCAACGACACAAGAAGCAGTGGCCGACTCACCCAACCCACCCACCCGAGTTATGGTGGCCACATTAACAGAAGAAGAAGTCACAGCTCCCTCATGGGCCCAGCCCATCCTCAAGTTCCTAGTCAGCAGAGAGCTGCCGGCTGATGAGATCTCAGCCAGACTAGTGCAACGACGAGCCGCAGCATATACAATAATCAACAGAGAGCTTGTGAAGCGCAGCGTCACTGGAGTCTTCCAGCGTTGTGTCGAGCCAGAAAAAGGAGTGGCAATCCTCAAAGACATCCACCAAGGCGAATGCGGCCACCACGCAGCCTCAAGATCCCTTGTGGCCAAGGCTTTCCGCCATGGTTTCTTCTGGCCGACTGCCTTGGAGGATGCTAAAGAAATAGTCAAGAGCTGCAAAGGATGCCAAGTTTTTAGTTCCAAGCAACATCTGCCGGCTTCTGCACTCAAGACCATTCCCCTCACCTGGCCTTTTGCCGTCTGGGGACTGGACATGGTGGGCCCCTTCAAGACAGCCCGCGGCGGCCTGACACATCTACTTGTTGCTGTGGACAAGTTCACAAAGTGGATTGAAGCAAAGCCAATCAAGAAGCTCAATGGGCCGACTGCCGTAACATTCATCACCGACATCACTACTCGGTACGGCGTGCCGCACAGCATCATCACCGACAACGGCACGAACTTCGCCAAAGGAGCACTGGCACGTTTCTGCGCGACGCAGGGCATCCGACTGGACTTAGCGTCCGTTGCCCACCCGCAGTCAAACGGCCAGGTCGAGCGAGCAAATGGACTCATCCTCTCCGGCATCAAGCCCCGACTGGTTGTACCACTGGAGCGATCGGCCGGCTGCTGGCTCGAAGAGCTGCCGGCTGTCCTCTGGAGCCTGCGCACTACACCCAACAAGTCAACCGGCTTCACTCCATTTTTCCTCGTGTACGGTGCCGAGGCTGTCATCCCAACAGACATCGAGTTCGACTCGCCTCGGATCACCATGTACACGGAGGAGGAGGCCAAAGAAGCAAGAGAAGACGGCGTGGACCTACTGGAAGAAGGCCGGCTGCTAGCACTCAGCCGGTCCGCCATCTACCAGCAAGGGCTGCGCCGCTACTACAACCGCAAGGTCAAGCCAAGATCCTTCCAAGAGGGCGACCTTGTGCTCCGGCTGATCCAGCGAACAGCCGGCCAGCACAAGCTCTCGGCCCCTTGGGAAGGCCCCTTCGTCGTCAGCAAGGCACTCGGCAACGACTCCTACTACTTGATCGACGCGCAAAAACCAAGAGCACGCAAGAGAGACGACTCCGGCAAGGAGTCGGAGCGACCATGGAACGCAAACCTCCTGAGACGATTTTACAGTTGAAAGCAGTATGTATCATGCTACCCCTTTTGTATTAAGTACAAACCAACAGGCCCCCCGAACAGGACTCGGGGACTGCCTTTTATTTATCTATGAATGACAAGTGTCATATCCATGAATGTATTATTACATTTGAATTCTTGTCCGGCACCAGGTTCGACTAGTCGGCCCGGGGACTGGCCGCCTTGAGCTATATTAAAAGTTCTTCCCGAAGTCAGAAAAGTAGTGTGCCGGCTCCCAAGTCCTCTCTTGTTGAAAGTCGCAGCTCAAAGAACTGATTGTCCGACTAGTAAGAGGGAAGACAGAAAGGGTGCCCACACGAAAAATGGCTAAGGAACAACGAACCTATATAGCAAAAAGACGGCCTCCAAACATGCCTGCCGGCTGCCAGAACAGCTGGCTGGCCGGCTTCCTAAAAACTTAGCTTTAGTCCAGCAGAGCTAGAGTACTTCCCCCCCCCCAATCGGCCAGGCACTCCTCCGGCTACAGATTGCAGAGCAACTGTTTGACTGGGGAGGCGGCAACCAAGGGAGGGCGGCAAAGGAAAAAGCAGAAGGACAAAAAGCAAAAGTACAAGGAAAAGCCACATGCATAAGTTATATATACACATAAAGCCCCCAACAGGCTGGCAACAGACATAAGTTCAAATACACCCAGTGGGTGGAATTGTGCAGATTTAACCAAACATTGTTCTAAAGAGTAACAAGACAGGAAAAGCAAAAGATGGCGGACTAGGGCGCGACATGGAGGCCGAGCTGGTCGGTGAAGGCGGCCTCGCCGGCTGAAGGAGTGGCCGCCTAGCGGGTCTCGGCTTGACCACCACCTACGGCAGGCGACGCACTCGCGCGCGACGTGGTGCTGGAGGTGCGGTGAGGCTGAGGCTGGCCGGCTGCTCCACCAGCCGGCTCGGCGTCTTCACCTTCCTCCTCCTCTTCTTCACCCTCGTCGCTGGAGTCGATCTCCTCCACCGAGTCTTCGCCATACTCCGGGTTCAGACCGAACCACTCCTCCGGTTGGACGACACTATTGTCGTCCCCCTCAGGGGCGAAGACGCTGGTGTCGATGTAGTCGGCGATCGCCGAAGCCCACCGGATGATGGCCGGCTGTGCCGGCTCCAGCTCCGTGTCGGCTTGCTGCCGCCAGGTAGCCAGTTGGTCCAGGCTCAGGCCGGGATACCAGGCCTTGACGAACTCCAGAGCCCGCCTGGCACCGGAGCGAGCCGCCGAGCCCTTCCAAGCTTCGAAGCGGCCGACTGCCACCTCCAGCCAGTCGCCAGTCCGACTGGGGGTGCGAGGGACCACTTGGCCGGGCCAGAGGGCGGCCAAGACCTGCGCCCCGGCACGCTGAAGCCGGCGGAGCAGCCGGTGAGCCGGCTGGATGCGAGCCTGGATCGCCAGGAGTTGTTCCTCCAGCGAGCGGCCGGCGGTTGGCGAGATCTCAAAGCCAGCCTGCCTTCGCGCTTGGCGACGGGCCTCGATGGTCTGGTTGGCGGCAGTAGAATAGCCAGGGAAATACTCTGCGCAAGAAAGAAGAAGAAAGGAAGAAAAGAACACCAAATCAGAAAACAAGCCAAAGTGGCAGATGGCAAGAAAGGACGAAGAGGTAGGCGGCTTACCGTCAACCAGATCTTCGATCTGGCCGTAGCCAGAGATCAGAGTCTGCCTGGCCTCAGCCCAGCCAGCCGCCTCCGTCTCGAACTCGGCCTGGAGAGTGGCTTCGCGGTCCTGCGCAGCCTTCAGTGCCGCCTTGTGGCTTTCCTCCTGGTCGGCCAACTTCTTGGCCAGGCGGTCGCGTTCCTGCACCAAGGCGGCGAGCTCGGCATCCTTGGCGCGAAGGGCAGTCTGAGACTCTCCCAGTTGTGCCCGCAGACTGGCGTTGGCCGCTGCAGAGACGGCAGGAAAAGAAGAACAGTAAGAAGTCGTCAAGGAAGATCCGACCCGACTGCTCAGCAGTCGGCCCGAATCTCGGGGACTACACCCAGTGGGTGCACTGACGCGCCCCCACATGAGATAAAGAACAAACCACGTACCTCGGCTCTCAGTAAGGTCGGCGGTCTTCTGAGCCAGCTCCCGAGCCTGGGAGTTGAAGGCGGCCGCTCGAAGGTTGTGGTAGTCCTGCAAGATGGACAGAAGACCGAAGTAAGAACAAAGATAGCAAAGACAAATCCTCCAAGAAGTTCCAAGCCGCCTGCTCAGCAGCCGACTCGGAACTCGGGGACTACACCAAGTGGGTGCGCTGACGCGCCCCCACGGAAGAAATCAAGATCAAGAAGAAATCAAGATCAAGAAGAAGCAAGATGGGAATACTAACCCGGATGGCCGCCCGCGTCGCGAGGAACTCGTCGGTGAACTGCCTCAGCGCCGCGGCTTGGCTCTGGAGCCGGGTCCGGACGTCTTGTGCAGCCACGTTCACCACGGCCGTCCCTCCGCCTGGCGTCCACCCCGAGGTAGCGCTGGCCACCTCCGCATCTCGGGCCGACGAGCTGGAACCCACGGCCGGCTGTGGCTCCGACGCGGCCTTCCCCGCATGCCGGCTCGACGGGATCCGGACTGACATCTCAGCCCCCACGGCCGGCTCGCCCCCCGCCGACTGTGCAGGCGGCGGATCAGGCCGGCCGCCTTGGGCCGCCCCAGTTGGCGGGGTCGGCATCGGCGCCTTCTCCAAGATGATGACGTCGTCGCCGCTTCACCCCAGCCCCGGCTGGTCGCCGCTGGCTCCCTCTCGCGAGGGCACCATGGGCCCCGGCGCCGCAATACGCAGAGGGGTGACCATCAAGACCTCCCCCGCAGCTTCAGCCGCTTCAGCCTCTGCTTGGGCCCTGGCTGCAGCATCGGCGAGTGCCTTTGCCGCCTCCTCCTCCCGTGCCGCCAGGGCGGCGGCCGCCTTCCGTGCCTCCGCCTCTCGTGCCTCCCGCTCCTCCCGCGCCTCCCGTGCATTCCTTTCTGTCGCCTCCTGGAGGTCGGCATGAGGGTCCACACGGCGGGTGGTGCTCCTAGAGCCCCTCGGTGACTCGACGACGGAGGCAGCAGCCGCCCGCTCAAGCGACAGCGGAGCCCTGATCATTGGAGAAGAAGACAAGAGCTCAAGAACCACCAAAGAAAAAAGAGTATACAAAAGAAAGAGAACTTACGCCGACACGGTCTGCGGTTGCTTCACCGCCTTACGGAAGTGAGCCGCCTTCGCGGCCGCCTCCTCTCGCCTGGTGGCTGCCCCTGGGCGGCGCGACGCTTTTGACCTCCGCCCCGAGCAGGCGGTGCAGCGGAGGAACCTGCGCCGCGTCCAGATGCCGGCTGGCGGCGTGGGACGACTTCGGCCTCATCGTCGTCCGGCCAGTCGTCAAAGGTGACTCCGAGCCCGGAGCCGCCTGCTTCGCCGCCGGCTTGGCCACCACCCGGCTCGACGTCGTCCTCCATACCGGCCGCCGCCAGGTCGGGGTCCTCCAGATCGTGTTCGGTCCGGTCGGGGACGAATCGGCGCTCCGAGTCTGACCCACCGGCTGGCCGAAGAAGAGGGCTCTGTCGAAGAACAAGCCGACTAAGTCAAAGTCGGCCAAGAAGAACTCGGCAACGAAGTTGAGAGAAAAAGAAGACACAAGGAGAGCATACCGTGGGCGGTGGATTGGCTCGGCTGTATGGCTCCTTGCCGAATTGCCACTCTTCGGAGAGCTTGCAATTCGCAAGGTAGTTCACCATGTAGGCGACCTCCTCGCGCGGCATCTCCTTGGTGCACATTCGGCTCGGATCGAGCTGGCCGCTCATCTGACAGATCAGATGAGGCTGGCTCTGGAGCAGAAGAACCCGGCGCGTGACGAACGCGGCCAAAAGGTCGGACCCCGTCAGGCCCTCATACTGAACCATCACCCGCAGTCGGGCGATGGCGGCGTTTCCAGCCGGCGTTAGCGTCACAACCCGGAAGGACCACTGGGGCAGCCTGCCCGCCGGTGGGCCGGCTATGTAAGCCGGCAGGTTGATGTAGTCGCCCCGTGGGGCGATGTTCCGCACGTAGAAGTACGACTTCTGCCACTTCTTCAGCGGTTGGATTAGCGGGATGACGGGGAAGGGGTTGTCGGCGGCCGATCTCCGCGATGCGATGAAAGCGCCAGTCTGAGCCGGCACGCCCCGCATGCGCGTGCCCAGCTTCGACTGGAAGAACTCCCCCAGAGCTCAAGGGTGGGGAGGACGCCGAGGTAGCCCTCGCACAGGGTGACGAAGGCCGACAGCAGCACCACCGCATTTGGGGTGAGATGGTGCGACTGGAGCTGATAGAATTCGAGCCAGGAGCGGAAGAAGGCGCTCACTGGAAGGCCGATGCCGCGCAAGAAGTGCGAGCGGAAGACCACCCGCTCGCCCTCCTGCGGCTCCGGCCTAATTTCCTTCTTCGGCGCGAGGCGGACCTCCACCTTGTCCGCGCCGGGTAGCCGCCGCGTGTTGCGGAGAAACTCGACGTGGTCGTCGTGGACGTTGGAGCCATCCCAATCCCTGCCATGCTGCTCCGTGGCGGCAGGCATGGCAAAAACAAGCGCGGCGGCGGAGGAATGCGAAGTGGAAGTGCGCGGCGGCGAGGCGCTGTCGCAAGGATGGGCGAGCGAAGAAGATGGTGGAAGTAGGAGGAGCGTGCGAGGGCCTTCCGCCCTCCACCTCCCCCTACTTATAGCCTCGCGAGGCGAGGCCGGACGTGGGGGGAGACGTGGGATTAACTGCACCCATTCCCTCCACGCCCCGCGATTATTGCGCATAAATGCAAGCCAAAACTGCCGCACGGGACGTGCGGGCGGTTTCGGGATGTAGACGATCCGCGCCTGGGCCGGGGCGCGAACGTGGCGGGCCCCCTCCCTACGGCGACGTCCCGTCACGCGCGTGGGCTGGCAGGCTTTCCGGCCCGCGGTCCGATGCACGCACTAGCGGGCTCCCGCCCTCCGACCCCGGAAGATTTCGACTCAGGCGGCACGCCTGACCAAGGCCGGCTCCCAGCTGCCGGCTCGCTAAGATGGGAAGCTGATCGAGCTTCTCAACCCCTACTCCACCTCGAAGCCCAATCAGCTTCGGGGACTACTGTCGGAGTAAATGGCCACGGGTAGCCTAACCGACTGCCCCTGGTTCTTCTGAAAAATTTATCAGGCCTTCGGGCCTCCAAGCACTCCAAGCATTGGGCCGCCTTCCCTGGCCGGCTGCCTCTGAAGCCGACTCCCGGAAGGCGACCCAGCCTCAGCAACCTCTCCCCAGGACGACTATGGGGTGGCCAACTCCAAGAAGCCGGCCAAGAAGGACGCCGACTCCAAGAAGCCGGCCGAGGCCACAACCACCAAAGCTACTCCCACATAACGGTGACAAGACGGGGTGTGGCCACAGTGCGGCCCACTACCCCCGAAGCCCGAGGCGGGCATGGCTACAGGAGGCCGTACGGGACGGCCATCTCCCGTGCGGCTCGGCACTGTAGCCATGCTAGCCTCAACGTCATCCACGACAGACTCCCGTAAGGCCCGCGGGCGGCGGGCCCCTTCAGCCAGAGAGAAGCGTGGAGGCGGCCCGGCCTCTCCCAGTCGGCCAAGAGCGTAGCCGGCCCCCAGAAGCCGGCTACTCCCTTCCTCGAAGCAGGAGCCCCATTAGGGAGACAAGACGAGGTAAGGCTGCAGTGAGAGCCCCCGAGGCGGTCCACTGTAGCCACGCTTACCTCGACAAAGCCCTCGTCATCAGAGGCGAGGCTACAGTAAGCAGCCGCCGACAAGACCCTAGGCGGTGGGGCCGGCCTGTCGACCAAGGAGCCGGCAGCCGGCGGGACCCACCAGCCGGCGGGACCCAGCAGCCGGCGGAGAAGCCGGCGAGCCTAGACACTGACGGGTGGGGCCAGAGCCCAGCCAGATTACCATTGTACCCCCGGGGGGTAGGCCTATATAAACCCCACGGAGCACCCATGCAAAGGGTTGGCTTCTAAGCATAGCACACACACACACCATAGATAGAGAGAAGCAAGAGCTAGCCTCGTTCTTCTTCTCCCTTGATCCCAACAGCTCTAGGAGCGATTGTAGCTACCCATTCTCGATCTAGTGATCATGCGGAGACCCCGCGGAGCAGGACTAGGGGTGTTATCTCCTCGGAGAGCCCCGAACCTGGGTAAGATCCGCCGGCGTGCATGTCTTCGCCTCATCCCGTTTCCAGTCACCGGCGACGTCTTATTGGCTCCCACAATGATAAGCCATCCGTTGGCATATGTCGCACCAACCACCCGACAGTCGTACTACGTAATCGATGTTCGAGAGCGCAAAGACTCACGTAAATCGGAGGAGGAGACCAACCGGCCGTGGAATATTGCTCATCTTCGGCCCTACTATACTTGAGCTACAGGCTCTGCTTATGTACATATTATGACATTGTATATATTATGATCAATATAATAAACCGGAACCTCAGCTAACGCGGGGTATCTGCTGTTTTCTTACATCACGTGTGGTTACATGGAGCTTACAAAGCGGCGTCCGGTTTACCCCTTGATTTAGCTTCTTAAAGATTGATATCAGATCACTTGGGGGCTTGGTCGTATCCGAACCATAGCTACACCTCTTGATCGGCGCAATGCCATAGCATCACTTGGGAGCATGGTCGAACCCGAACCATGACTATGCCTCTTGATCGGCGTAAAGCCACATAATCACTTGGGGGCTTGGTCGTATCCGAACCATAGCCATGCCTCTTGATCGGCGTAATGCCACAGCATCACTTGGGAGCATGGTCGAACCCGAACCATGACTACGCCTCTTGATCGGCGTAAAGCCACAGAATCACATGGGGGGTTGGTCGAACCTGAACCATAGCAATGCCTTTTGATCGGCGTAATGCCACAGCATCACTTGGGGGCTTGGTCGAACCCGAACCATAGAAACACCTCTTGATCAAATTTGGGGCCTGGCAGCCCATGAAAAGCCTCGACTACAAAGGTTTTATTTGCCTTTTGCTAAGTTTCTTTTTCTTTTTCTAAGATTTGTGATGTTTTCAAACCAGTGTTTATCAACCCGGTTGGGCTGTCAACTACAAGTTGTCAGTACATGACCAAGTTATAATCCGGAGACTATCAGCCCGGTCTGGTTTTGACTCATAGTCACCAGTATGGAATAAGCCGGTGTTTATCACAACCCGGAATGGTTTTGTTGTAAACCAGCATTATATAACAAGAGATACTTTTACTCTGGATTAAGGTTATTACCTTCATTACAAGGTTGGTCAGCCAACACTATGCCTAAAGGTCGCAGGTATCATATATTTCCATACTTGGTTATCTTTTACAACCTTGGTTATAAAACTTGGTTATATATATAGTTGGGTATCATGACCCTTCCGGTGGTAAACCGCCAGGGCATTTTAAGCTTTTTATCTGCAGGAACAATTGGAATAAATAGCTATGGATTATGAACATCATATCTCAAAGCATGGCAAATTAACACGCATCAGTTGCAGATAAATATGCGCGAAGGCATAACAGACCAAGTGTTTTAACTAGCCTATTACAAGGCGTTTCAGTACTCAAAGGAATAATTGTTTCTCAATAAACATTGCAGTATGGAAGGTTAAACCGGCCACCGGGTTATGATCACTGAGCAGCTTGACCTGACGGCTGCGGGTCATCTTGCACCGGTTCTTCTTCTTCATCCCTACCCAGCGGCTGGAAGTCAACAGTTGTCCAGTCGATCCCAGTTAAAGCTTGGAACACAGCTTTGTCACTTATAAGGGTGGACGGTTCAATATCAGGGGCATAAGTGTGCTTACGGATTGGAGGGATCAGGCTTTGAGTTTCAAGAGCTGGTGCAGCAACCCGCTTGTTATTGATATCATAACTCGCCTGATAATGTGAAAGATCAGCTTCTTCAGCAAGTTGACAAGCCAGTGGACGTACTTACCAGTTTATGGCGCGGAGATCTTCAGTGTAAAATTCTGATCCGTCCTATTTCAAGCTTGGGTAGCCTTTAGCCACGTCCGTCGGATCAAGATCAGGCACCCATGCTTTTGCCCGGGTTAGCGCGGTCTGAGCGCCAGCCCTTGCAGCAGACCTCTTCAGCTCTTCTATCCGGGCAGGCAGCATAGATAGCCTGTCTAAGGTATCCTTGATCAACATCGGGGGTGGCTTATTGTGTGAAGCGGTGCAGATAATCCGTTGTGCGCCGGTATAAAGTTGCTCTATCAGCGTGTAGGCAGCTTTCAACTTCTTCTGCACATCTGAGCCCAGATGGCTAATGCGGGTTCCTGTATCATTACAAACATCAGTAAACCGGAAACGCATCAGAGGATATGTTGAAAGTATAAAGGAAGAATGCTTACCAAACACAGCAGAGGTCATAGCATGCACTTGCCGGTTTACCGCAGTCAGCTCGTCAACCACCGGTTTAAGAGCGGCTTCTGCGTTTTCAGCCCTTTTTGTCAAAGCGGCTTTTTCAGTCTCCCAATGCGCCCGCTCTTTGTTGAAGCCCTCGTTCAGTTTCTCCATAGCGCCTAGAGCGCGGGTCAACTCTTCCTTCGCTTTGGAGGCTTCAGATTGCTGGGTTTTGATGTTCTCCTGCAGATCAGCGGTTTGGCGTTCCTTCTTGCTCAGCTCCGCCTGTAAAGAGACAGATACATAATGAGTTGACACTACATATTTGAAGTACCAATCACATAACAAGTTATGCCCTTAGTACTTGGGGGCTAATGCATATTTGCGTTTACTCAGAAATTTTTACAAGTCCCAAACACAATACAAGTATTAAGCTTGGCACTTGGAGGCTAATGTGTGTTTGCTCAAAAAGCTGTTGATATGGGAATTCTTCTAGAGTCCCGGTTCATCTTTATAAAGTTAAATCGGCCCTTGGGGACTATACCGGCGAAAGAGAAGTATGGCAAATTGTAAGGAACCGGTTCATCTTAACAAGGTAATCCGGTCCCTGGAGGCTAAATAGGCAAGGTTAAGTTATGACAAAAGTCCCAGTTTAGATTGGTATCATAAACCGTCACTTGGAGCTACTACGAGTCGATGAACTGAAATTGGACAAAGGAGAAAAATAGTAGTTACCTCATATCGCTCCTTCATCAAGTTTACCAAACTAGTTTCATAGTCACGAGTGGTATACAGACGGTTCAAGAAGCCAGAGTGAATATCTTGAACATTGAGGTTGGCGAAGCTTGACAAATCGGCATTCCATTTGCCTTGGCCGATAGCAGAGAGATCATCCTTGGTAGTATGCTTTGACAAAGCTACAGGGTTGCCTGGAGTGGAGTGGCCAGTGCCAGTAATCATAACATCATCATCTTGTTCATCCGCAGCTCTTGCCGGAATTGGCGGTTTATCAGTGTCCTTCGTTGGACTGACCGGTTGGTCACCAGTTTGGACAGGGCTGGTTGGCCGGTCTGCATGACTTGTAGTATCAACTTGCACTTCTTCAGCAAGGAAATCATGGTCTTGAAGCGGCGGATCATGAAGCATGGCGTCAGCATCGGTTTCTTCCAGATCTGGAGTTGTTTCCGGTTCAGCAGCTACATTATCGTCAGCTGGTTTGTTCAACCGAGCTTTCTTGCTGGGTCTTGGCTTGGCGCTGCGAAAAGATAAGACATAAGGATCAGTACAGTATGAAAAGATAACATATCAAGAATAAAGACATGTGCATAACTCACCCAGGAACTGTTTTGAGAGGTGGAAGCTGTGTGGCCGAAGACTCGCTAGAGGATGAGTGAGAAGTACCCTGATAATTTAAATCAGACGGGTTAAGAGGCTGGCGAAAACAACCTGCTTTTTGGCATGAAGTATCAATGGGATAAGAGACCTCTGATCGGCGTTTCCGAACCGGACTGTTCGGTAAACCGGCGGAGGTAACTACCTGGCCGCTTGCCGGGTTGTACGGCGAGCTTCGTGCTGCTGCGTCTTCAAAAGAAAGTTTGGATCCAAATAAGCAAGAGGGTGAGAAAATTTTACTTTCCGGTTTGCTTGATAGATTTTTGATGTTGGCAGAGGATCTGAATCGGAGGAAAGAATAGTTACCTCTACGTCCTCAGCGTGACTGCCTTCAGCGTCGTCCTGATAATAATCATTGTCAATGAGATGTACGTAAAATAAACCAAGAGAGTCAAGTTCTACCTCTGATTCCGGATTACGCACATTGTCATCAACTGGTAGATCGGAGGATGCAGTGGTCCTTCTTTTGGCAGGTTTTTTAACAACCTTGGTCTTTGGACGAACTGGCTTGACCGGTTTGTCTTGCGGCTTCGCCGGTTTGTCTTGTGATGGTTTCTTGTTCCAGAATGGATCATCACCCTGTCAAAAAAATAATCACACTTTCAGAGAGTATTTGGACAGAAGCAAATTCAGATACAAAGGATTATATGATTCTACAGCTGGTGTTTTATTGAAGGTGCAGAAAGGGAGTAGCCCGGTTTGGGCACAGACGGCCTCCGGTTCGTTCAGTATTTTCTTTACAGCCTCAGTGACTTCTTCATCTGTAAGCTGAATGTCAATGTGCCGCTGAGCATCCTTCAAACTCCCCGTGTACTCACACATCAAACCGGGGCGCCGGCTTAAGGGCAGAATGCTCCAGCTTATCCAGCAACGAGCAAGATCAACTCCTGTCAAACCGTTCGCCATGAATGCTCTAAGCTTTGATAGTTGGGGAGCATAGTTGGCCCGTTCTCTTGCTGTCAGCCTCGGAGGAAAACGGGTGTGTGTTGCTCAGGCGTTCAGGGCGATAACCCGGCAGGGGGTTTTCATCAGATGGAGAGGTATCCATGCAGTAAAACCAAGTTTGGTTCCACTCTTTGGGGTGACTGTGGAGTTTGGGATGGGGGAAGGTGACTTCTTTCCTCTTCTGAACCGCCATTCCGCCCAGTTCCGTATTGGGTCCATCTGAGAACTCGGTGCGACGGTTTAAATGAAAGAAATCCCTAAACAGTTCGACTGTAGGTTCCTCTTGCAGATAAGCTTCACAGAATACTTGGAAGTGGCAGATATTGGTAACAGAGTTGGGACCGATGTCTTGAGGGCCCAGCTGAAAATTGGCTAGCACATCTCGGAAATTTTTTGAACCGAGAGGGCTAAAACCTCGTCCGAGATGATCAGCAAGCATGACTACTTCTCCATCCTTGGGTGTAGGAGGATTCTCCGGGCAAGGGACCCTCCAGTGGATGACATCTTTCTTGGCTAAAGCGCCTGTTTTAATAAGGTTGTTTAATTTCTCCTCGTTACTCGAGAGGGAGCCCAATTGCACTCATAGACTTGTTTAGCCATGACAAGGAAAATCTGAAATATGAGTATTACCGGTTTAAGATTTACAGTGGAAAACTATACAGCGGTATGAGGATACTAGCATATTGGTAAACCGGAGTCTGGCAATGGAACAGTGTAACGCATTGGCGGTTCAACAGGGGACTAATGGTATCTACCGGGTCATCATTTTTTCTGTGAGGTTAAACCGGCCAGTCTGGTATTCAAAGGGTGTAAGAGAAGGAAGAAACAAGTTTCTCATCTTGCTATGGTAATTTCAGATCTACCGCGTGTAGGAAAAACAAAGTATATTCTGACCTAAATTCCAGTGTACTGAAGGTTCACCAAGACGAGATGAGTTGGATATCAAACAGGTGCTGTAACTGCTAAAGTACGAGATCTATGTGGTTTAAACTACTACCGCACGAGACCTATGTGGTTTTTGGATCTAACCCATGGATATAAATAAGGGAAAAGAAGGGCGGCGACGAACACTGATGAATGACAGAAACCCTAAGCGCAGATCTATGGTACGAGAAAGGGGAGACTTACGGATGCTGTTGAGCAGCGGCGGCGCGCGGAGGAGCTCTGGTACATTCAGGTCGATGCAGCGTCCAAGGTTGGTGCAGCAGTCGAAGGTGGACGGTGGCGGCCGAGGTCGAAGGTTCGGGCGTTGCGAGGATGAAGATGAAGTGAAGAGGCACGAGGAGGAAATTGGAAAGACCCACTGGCCCTATTTATAAGGAGATAAACGACATATGCGAAAATCGAGGAGCCGGATTTTTGGATATAAGGTAATGCTGTCGCCTCGATTGTCGGAGGCTCGTTAATGACAGGTGACGTCATGGCGGTTTACCAAGATCCTAGAAGATGATGTCATGGCGGTTTACAAGATTGTGTGAAGATGTTGAGGAAGAAATTTTCTCAAGTATTGAGGATTGACATGAACCAGTTCAAATCAATCTGGGGCCTAATGTTGGGGATATTACCACTGGGCGTAAACCGTCCAGGAGAGACCGGGTTAACTTCATAAGTAGTTCATCTGTATCTGAAGCCCATGAAGACAGACAGTGACGCTTCATGAAGGCCCAGGGCCCAAAGCCAGTTTAAGGCATGTAGACACAAACCGGCATTGAGATGTAAACTTGTGTTGTAAGATATGCGTAGCAGAGACCGAGCCGGACACGATTATGAGCCAGCCTCGGAGTCTGTAAACCGACGGGCGTCAACCCATGTATATAAGGGGACGACCCGGCGGCGGTCCAGGGACAACAGACAACAACTCGAGACTCAGGCAAAGCATATTCGCTCCCTGGTCATCGAAACCCCATCAATTCCATCACAACTAGACCTAGGCTTTTACCTTCATCGAAGGGGCCAAACTAGTATAAAACTCTCTTGCGTCCGTTGGCCGCTTTAACCCCTTCGAGCTAACCCGTAGCGATGGCTCCACGACTAAGTCCTTTCTCTAGGACATCTGCCGTGACAAAACCACGACAGTGGTGGTGGATTGCCTCTTGGGCTGATGATGAACAGTACAAGGGGAAGAACAGCCTCCTGAGGTTGGGGTGTTCTTGTGTTCGGTGTGTGGCTAAGGATTGGCTCTCGATCAGATGAGATCAAACTGCCCCCTATTGTAGTGGCTAGTTCTACTTATATAGGCCCTGGTCCTCTCCCCAAATATTGAGCGGGAAGGGATCCAACAACGGACAATTTGAAAGGGGACAGCTAGTACAACTTATCCTGACAAAAGCGGTCTTCGCCTGCGGAAATCTCTGGTGGTGACGCTGTCTCGGGCTCCACTATGACCTCCGTCCCGCCGTTCGGCTGGTCTTGGTCTTGTTGCACTGATATGGAAACCTTTGCCTGATGCCTCGGTACTCCGTGCCTGCACTGGCCTCCTTAGCACCAAAGAGGAAACAAGGACGCTGCACGTGCTGGCGCCAGCCTGGCGCCCGCCTGATCTTGATCGTCATGGCTCACGTCAAGAGAGCCTCGCAAGGTTTGCCCTGCCTTGATATCCCTGCTCCTCGCGAGGCAGCCTGGTGAGGCCGCTCCTGAGGAGGTCTTGCATCGTCCGCCTCGCGAGGCTTGGCCCCTCGCAAGGGTCTTGATTGCCTTGTTGATGAAGATGGGCCGTACAGGCCTGCTAGCGCAGCCACGCCGTGGGCCACAGGCAGGCAAGTCTGGGGACCCCCGTTCCCAGAACGCTGATAGAAGCAGCACTGCAGGATCTGAAGAAATACCTCTCTTCTACACCAATACTAGTGGTGCCTAAACCGCAAGAGCCATTGCTGCTGTATCTGGCGGCGACGAATCAAGTGGTCAGCGTCGCGCTGGTGGCACAGAGGGAGGTCGATGAAGAAGCGGTGGCGACGGCATGACCGGCAGATGGCGAGTCAGAGATTCCCTCGGCAGGGCCTGGTGCCTGCAAGGCAAGGCCCCCGGCTGAGTCTGACACCGTCAGGACAGGGCCCACGCAGCCCAATGAAGTGGTGCAGAAGAAGAAGATGATGCAGCACCCGGTTTACTTTGTCAGCTCCCTCTTGCAGGGGGCTAGATCAAGGTACTCCGGTGTGCAGAAATTGCTCTTCGGCCTCCTTATGGCCTCGAGGAAGCTGCGTCATTACTTCCAGGCCCACGAGATCACTGTCGTCACCCGCCTCCCATTGCAACGGATACTGCACAACCCAGACGCAACCGGAAGGATTGTGGAGTGGGCCTTGGAGTTATCAAGCTTTGGGTTTAAGTTTGAAAGTACTTCAACAATCCAGAGTAGAGTCCTGGCGGAGTTCATTGCAGAATGGACCTCAGCGCCTGATGAAGAGATCCAGGAGACCACTCTCCCCGGCAAGGAAACTACTCGCGACTGGATTATGTACTTTGACAGAGCATTCTTGCTGCAAGGCGCATGTGCTGGTGTGCTGCTCGTTGCACCCACCGGAGAGCACCTCAAGTATGTAATCCAGATGGACTTTCCCAGGGAGATGTCCACCAACAACACTGCTGAGTACGAGGGTTTGCTTGCCGATCTCAGGATCGCGGCAAACCTCAGAGTTAAAAAGCTCATCGTCAGGGGTGATTTGCAGCTTGTCGTCAGACAAGTCAACAAAGATTATCATAGCCCGTTGATGGAGGCCTACGTAGATGAGGTGAGGAAGCTGGAGGAGCGCTTTGACGGTATACAAGTAGAGCATGTTCCCCGAGCGGAGAACGACATCGCCGATTACCTGTCAAAGCGCGCTGCATTCAAGCTACCTATGGAGCCAGGTACCTTTTTGCTTTGGTTAACTCAACCATCCGTCGAACCATCAATGGAGCAGAACAAACGGAGGAAATCAGGCCCCGGCAAGTACTTTCCCGCTGAGCCCCCAGGGGCCGCTGACAAGGGTGTTGCCGTGGACTCTGAGCCTGCCGAGGCGCGACCGACTCCGGCAGGCCATCAAGCCCTGGCCGTAGAGACAGCCGCTCCCATGGCAGAAGAAATGCCTTTGGTCCTTGCCGTCGAGCCCCAGGCTCCGGCATGGGCACAGCATACCGCCCGATTCCTCCAAACAGGGGAGCTTCCTGAGGAGCAGGAAGAAGCGGAGAAGGTAGCCCGTCAGTCTGCTATGTAACAGTTCGTCGATGACGTCCTGTACACGAGGAGACCGAACAGTGTGAAATTGAAGTGCATTCCCCGGGAGGAAGGACTGGAGCTGTTGGCGGAAATACACGGAGGCATATGTGGCTCCCACATAGGGTCGAGGGCCCTTGCCGGCAAGGCGTTCCGGCAGGGTTTCTTCTAGCCCACTGCCCTCCAGGATGCAACAACACTAGTAACCAAGTGCGAAGCGTGTCAGTTCCATTCAAAGAATCTTCATTAACCAGCTCAAGCCCTTCAGACAATTCCTCTCTCCTGGCCATTATCAGTCTGGGGGCTCGACATAGTTGGCCCTTTCCCCCGCGCTGTCGGGGGCTTTGAGTAATTGTACGTTGCGATAGACAAGTTCACAAAGTGGCCGGAGGTGGAAACAGTGAGGAAGGTGACAGCACAGTCAGCCGTCAAGTTCT
The DNA here is from genome assembly GCF_018294505.1 of Triticum aestivum. Classification (NCBI taxonomy): domain Eukaryota; kingdom Viridiplantae; phylum Streptophyta; class Magnoliopsida; order Poales; family Poaceae; genus Triticum; species Triticum aestivum. Next base: position 292,040,798 of record NC_057814.1, on the reverse strand, counting down.
TCAAGGGGCTAGTGTGCCGTTTTGGTGTGCCAAGCAGAGTCATCACCGACAACGGCACACCGTTCACGAGCCACACCTTCATGCAATACATCCAAGACCTCGGCAACAAGGTCTGTTTCGCTTCCGTGGCACACCCACGGAGCAACAGCCAGGCAGAGAGGGCAAACACTGAAGTTTTGCGTGGCCTAAGGACAAAGACTTTTGACAGGCTGCACAAGAGCGGAAGGCGCTGGATTGATGAGTTGCCGGCGGTTCTTTGGTCGATCAGGACGACGCCAAATCGAGCCACCGGCCAGACACCCTTTGCCCTGGTTTACGGGGCAGAAGCAATTCTCCCCATAGAACTCACATACGGGTCACCTCGAGTGCTCACTTATGACGAGCTTCAGCAAGAGCGATTGCGGCAAGATGACGCAACGCTCCTTGAGGAAGATCGTCTTCGGGTAGCTGTGAGAGCGGCACGCTACGAGCAAGCCTTGTGCCGCTACCATAGCCGCAAGGTTCATGCCCGAAGCTTTGAGAAGGCGACCTTGTTCTTTGGCGCGTTCAGTCGGCCAAGAATTCGAACAAGTTGACGCCAAAGTGGGAAGGCCCTTATCGGGTAATACAAGTCACCAGGCCCGGCGCAGTCCGCCTGGAGACCGAAGATGCTGTCCCAGTGAGCAACTCCTGGAACATCGAACATCTTCGCAAATTTTAGCCATAAGGCGTGGCTTGTCGGGCCTCCCCGCAAGCCACCTTTTGTACAAGCTTTGCTGACAAGGCATGTAACCCTCTGTACAAAGCCAGGCGCAGACCCTGAGCATAAATAAGCGAAGCGCTGGTGCCCTATGTTATAGCATGCATGCTAGGTTTAAGTCTCTCCCTCGGTTAGGGTTGGTAGTGCTTGGCGGCGACTAACCCCTAGCCTAGAGGTCGAGTTCGCGTCTTTCTGTCTTCTTTGGTTCGCAGGGCACACGGACACTTCTGCTGAGCCGCTTGGGAGAAATAGGACAAACCGGCGCCTCGGCCCCATCAAGTCAAGACTGCCGGGGGCTGAAGACACAAGGATCCAACCCTGGCAAGCCAAGCTTGCTGGGGGCAGCGGATTCAGATAAGTCTTTTATCCCCTGTTATGCCTTTCCGAATAGAACTGGGACATGTGAAATCGTGTTTATATTCTTAAACCACCGTGCTCCCCTTTTCCTGTACCCGAGAGCTATCCTCCTGGGTCGGAACTTGGTCGTAGTCGCGGTGGCAAGAAAGTAAACGAGGGGCCTAACTCCACTTCACCCCTGCCTCCGCCGAAAGCATGAGAATGGTCGATTGAAGTGGAGGGGGACGACAAGGCCTGTTGCCGGGTGACAATATTTATCTTAAAAGTAACAAGGATTCATCCCTTGGCATGGGCCTCGCCCACGCACAAAGAAACCCGGCAAACATCCTTTTTCATTAAAAACATCCCGTACAGGTACAGTTCATACGGAATTAAAAACATGAGCAAGGGGATTACAAGTCTTAAAATTAACAAGTGCCCGCAGGCTTACAAACTAAAAAGAGATAAGGTGCCCGTAATCCCTTCATTGTCCCTCTCCTCAGAAGGTGGAACAAGATAGCAGCAGGGCAAAAGGGGCGCCTAGGCGAGGTGCGAGGAGCAAAAGGCACCAAGAGAACATCTTGGTGCCGGGAAAGGCGCTGGAAGACGAGGTAGTGGGCCGGCAATACGCGACGAAGGCGTCGGTGCCCGCGTACTCCGACTTGACGGCCGCCACCCGCCTTCTTCGCCTTCTCCGGCCCTCCTACGCCAGCCACCCAAGGAGACGACGGGGAGCGCCCCAATGGAGAGCTTGGAGAGGAAGGTCCTCGGCAGGGTGCGTGGCCGAGGGAGGGGCGGCACGGTCGGTCGAAGTCGGGGTCGGCATCCTGCTGCTCGACTCCCTCGTCGCCGCTGTCGCTGTCCTCCTCGTCACTCCCGCTCGAGGAGGAATCTTCATCATCGGAGGAGCTCTACACGTAGCACTTTAGGCGAGTTCCAAGATCTCCGAAGACCTTGACGGAGAGCAGGCCGCCCTCCATTATCTTGAAGTAGAGGACGAGCCCCGCCGTCAGGCTATGGATGCGAGCAAATGTCTTCCACCCGCGATGGAGGTACATAACACGAGGAGCGGGGAAGTCGACGTCGACCTGCGTGCCGCCGTTCCCGCAGCCCCTCATGTGCAATCTGAAGGTCTGGAGCAGGTCGAGCTCCATTTCCCGAGCAAATGGGGTAGGGAGACGGGGACGACGATGCGGTGGCCGGCGCAGCCTGATGAAGAACTCCCGAGGCTAGTCGCCGACATGGCCCTCCATTACAGGCGGCATCATCGGTGGAGGCACGGCCATCGCGCCGCCTCGTCCCCCTCTCCCCCGACCGCCACGGTGACCTCGACCTCGCCCCCTCCCCCTTCCTCTCGTGGCTGGCTCCGCCGCCGCGAGTTCGTGGGAAGGAGGAACGCGCTGTCGAGCAGCGACCCTCGCCCCCACCGTTGAAGGGCCTGCGCCCCCTCTCGCCATGATGGCTGGAAGGGAGGAGCGGAAGTGGAAGAAGATGGATGCTGGGAGAATGTGGGAGTGCCATACCCCCTCCCCCTTCTTATAAAGGGGCGGGGTCGAGGCTCGGCCGGCCCGCTCAGCCAATCTGGGCATCGGGGGCGTAGGGAATCAGGACCGACCCGCTGCCCCAATCGGCGATGGCCCGGTTTTCCGCCTCCACCGCTTGCCACCTGCATGAAAGGCACGTGGCGAGCAAGTAGAGTCGAAGGGACGGGTGAGGCAACCGTTCCCCACCCTGTGATCGTGGGGCGTGGGCGCCTTGAAGACCGAGACCCGAGTCCACTCAGTAAATGAGCAGCGCCTCCACGCCTCCCTCTTTTTATGGGGAAGGTGCGAGCCGCCTCTTTACTATGATATGACGCATGCGTGTGGGAACCGCCCCACGCATGACCCCCACGTCACGCGCGATCCTCCATGTTGCGCGTTCAACACGGGTCGTGGGGAAGCGCAGCGGACAAAACAGTTACTGCGGTAAAATCCGCCCCACCTGCCCGCGCACCGTTCTGGGCCTGGCCCAACAACACATCGCACTTATGTGTGGCCTAGGCCCTGGGGCTCCTGTCGGTGTACAAAAGTAGGGGCTCTCCTTTTGACACCTTTACTTGTGCATGGGCAGTCAGAGCCACGCGTTGCGGCCACACCTAGCAGGGCAGAAGAGGGAAGCCGGAGAGAAGCCGAAGCGCAAGACAACCGAGGCAACGCCAAGACCACAAACACAAGGGAGCAAAGGGGCGAGGTGGACTCCCCCGGCAAGACCCTTGCTAGGGCGGCCTCCGCGGCCCCGGCAAGAGCCTTGCCGGGGCAACTTGCTCGATGCCAGCAGAGCAGGCCACCCTTGAGCCCGTGGGTTCCAACACTAGCCAAGCAACTATATTGGAACCAGGGCTCAGGAGGCACCTCTGTGGTGGCATGCAGATCTTCGTCAAGATCATAAACATGTGAGATTAGATGAGGACAAGAAGACGGCGACCCTCGGCGGGATCCCAGCCGAGGGAATCCACAAGACCCCCGGCAAGCACCTTGCCGGGGACGACTGCAACGCCACGGCAAGACCCTTGCCGGGCCCCCGGCAAGGCCCTTGCCGAGGACATCAGCGGGGCCACAGCCAGGCCCGCGTCGACCAAGACTCCGCCACCGTTCGCATGCAGCTGCCAGCCCAACCAGCTGGGCAGGCACCTGCATGGCAACATGCGGCTTCCAGGCCAACTCAGCAAGCACCTGCGTGGTGGCATGCAGATCTTCGTGAAGGCTCCACGACCGCGCCACCTCAGCAGCCTGCCCGCCTACATGGCACCGCACACATCGCTGGCCTGGGCGCATGTCGAAGCGAGGCGGAGCGGCGAAGGACGGGACGGGCCTCGTTCCCGTCCCCAATAAAGCTAATGGACACCTAAGTAGCGCATTTAATGCACTTTGTCCTGTAACGCCGGGCGATAAGCTCGCGCACTGTAGACCTTTCCACCTCCCGTGTGCCACTGTGGCGACCTCTTTTGCCAATAAAAGGAGGCCCGAGGCGACCAGGAGAGGGATTCGGCTCTTTTGGGCAAGTTACACCCCGTAGCTAGCTCAAGAACACAAGAACACTCAATACATCCACCAAAGCAGGACTAGGGTATTACGCATCCTCGCGGCCCGAACCTGGGTAAACGATCTATGTGCTTCCTGTTAGACCAGCTCTTCTCACGACCCCGCGCCCGCCAACCATAGAAGGGATTCCTGTGATCCCATAGGTGTCGTCTCCACCGACATCTTCGGCGCGCCAGGTAGGGAGCGCAGTTGCGAGAATCTCATCTAGCAGTCAGCCTAGCAGTTCTTCATCGACATGGCTCCCTAGAAGAAGACGATCACGGCGATCAGCTCATCAGGAGCCGAACGGCCCGTGCCAGTGCGGACGAGCAGCGGGCCGATCACAGACAAAACCCGAGCCGCGGGCTGCGAGCACCAGCATCGCCCCGGCAGTCAGAGCCTGGCGAGCGGCGTCGTTCGTGCACTAGACGACGAGCCGCACACCGCCTGATCCAAAGACGGGGCCGGGGCCCCCGCAGGTGACGCTTGGCCCTCCAGGGGCGTCGCTGTGCCCCTACAGGCGGCGCAGCGACCTCCAAGACGCCCACCCCTCCGCCCACAGTGCGCTCTTCCCATGGTGTGCGTGACGAGCAGCGTCACCATGCTAGTGACCCTGGACACCGCCGTGGGAAGAGCCATGTGCATCGTCCGCGGGACGAAGGAGTCCAGCCTGCCCGCCGAAGTGCTGGCGAAAATGGCACGCAGCCACTGGGCCGTGATAGAGCTCCTTCTAACGTGGTTAGAAGTCGAAGCGCGCCACGGTCCACGCAGCTATCACAACCACCCACGCCAGCAGAAGCTTTGGCGCACGCGCACCTGCTCCTCGACTTCCCTCCTGCTGCGGAGAAGCTCGACGAGTGGAGAGCCACCATCCGGAGCCTCGTCGCCATAGCCAATAAAAATTATCTGCGACTGGCGGGGCCCTCGGGCCGGCGCTCCGTCGAGCCACCACATGTCAGTGGTGGGAGGACCGGGGGAGCTGCAGCCATAGTACACTCTCCTCCCCCGCGCCAGCTGCCGCCGGTGTCGATCCGCCGTGACAATGCATGTGATAACATTTCCATAGCGTCATCCGACCCACGGACCCACCGCGACCAGCGCCAAGTTCTTCGAGAACGAGCCCATGAAGATGCTCGAACCACTATTGAGCGTCAGCGTGATACATGCCACCAGTCGGATAAGCGAGCGGGACCCACTATGGACCACCCAGCACCGGGGGGCTCCGGCGGCCTACCTTACGAGGTAGGTTGCCCAGCCTTTACCCGTGAGCTGCGGCAGTTCAAGTGGCCGTCCCACCGCACGTTCAAGCCTAACGTCGGCGAGAAGTACAACGGCAAGACCCATCCGTCAGAGTTCCTCAGCATCTACACCATCGCGATGCAAGCTGCTGGAGCTCGCGATGACAAGGTGCTTGCCAATTACTTCCTGTTGGCACTGAAGCCCAATGTCATGTCTTGGTTGATGCACTTGCTGGCGGATTCCATTTCTTCTTGGTCGGATATGTGACATGAGTTCGTTGGTGCCTTCACCGGAGGCCACCAAGCTCATGGCCAGGCCAGTGATTTGCATATCATTCCCCAGAAGGAAGGGGAAACCCTGTGCAAGTACATCCAGTGGTTCAGCCGGGTGCAGTACAACATCCCCGATGTTCATCCCGCCGCCGTGATTAGCGCGTTCCATCAGAACGTGCGAAACCGCAAGATGCGCGAAGAGCTGGCGATGAACAACGTTAAATATGTGGCCGAACTTTATGTTCTGGCCGATAGGTGCGCACGGGCTAAAGAGGGAAGGAAGTACCCCGGCGAGGACGCCGGTGTGGAAACCGACTCTACTGATGAAGACACTGCCGCCCCGACGAAGAAGGGACGGCATCGCAATAGGAAACGCAAGGATAAGACTGTGCTTGCCGTCGAGGGATCCGAGGATGCCGGCGCTGCCAAGAAGGCCAAGGTGGACGACCCCAGCAAGGAAATAGCCGGGTGCGCCGCCTGCCGGGCTTTTGCGGCTGCCGAAAAGCTAGGGGAGGATTCAGAGGCAGATGACGAGTCCTATTATCCCCCCGAGGTGTATGCTCAAACTTGGCAGGGTTATATTACTTGTCGGATTTGGGATTCCGGCAAAACCCTTAAGGTTCGAACTCTGGGGTGCGCGGGAAGTTCTTTCCCTCCTACCGATCTACGCCCTAGCTCGCTAAGATCTTGCGGACGAACTCGATGAACTGGCAACACAAAGACACAAGATTTATACTGGTTCGGGCCACCGTTGTGGTGTAATACCCGACTGTAGTGTGTGGTGGTGGATTGCCTCTTGGGCTGATGAAGAACAGTACAAGGGGAAGAACAGCCTCCTGAGGTTGAGGTGTTCTTGTGCTCTGCGGACTTGTGTGGGTGAGATGCCTCTCAATGAGCTATCCCCTGGCCTCTACTGTGGTTGCTAGTCCTATTTATAGAGGCCCTGGTCCTCTTCCAAAATATTGAGCGGGAAGGGAGCCAACAACGGCGGCCAATTTGAAAGGGGACAGCTAGTACAAGCTATACTGACAAAAGCGGTCTTTGCCTACGAAAGGGCTCTGGTGATGACGCCGTCTTGGGCTCCACGGTGACTTCCGTCCTACTGGCCTGCTGGTCTTGGTCTCGTTGCACTGATATGGAAACCTTTGCCTGATGCCTCGGTACTCTGCGCCTGCGCTTGCCTCCTTAGCACCAAAGAGGAAACAAGGACGCTGCGCACACTAGCGCCCGCCTGGTGCCGATCGTCATGGCTCACGTCACGAGAGCCTCACGAGGTTTGCCCCGCCTTGATATCTCCGCTCCTCGTGAGGCAGCCTGGTGAGGCCACTCCTAAGGAGGTCTTGCATCGTCCCCCTTGCGAGGCTTGGCCCCTCATGAGGGTCTTGAATGCTTTGTTGATGAAGATGGGCCGTACAGGCCCGCTAGCATAGCCACGCCGTGGGCCGCAGGCAGGCAATTCTGGGGACCCCCATTCCCAGAACGCCGACAGTAGCCCCCGGGCCCAAGGTGCGCTCGGGCTTGGCTTCGAGGCGAAGCCAAAGGTCAAGTATGGAGCGCCGCGGGCCCCAAAAGCCTGCGGACTCGGTTGACGCGTGGCGGTTGGTTGGACGTGGGCATCTCCACTTCCCCACGCTGCCTCGGCAACTGCTTGATTTGACAAGTCCCTGCGACATGCAAGGAAAATCATCATTACCTATGATCGTGGGAGGCGCCGGTTGGCCTTCTTCCGCTGTAAATTGGGAGGGGGCGCAGCCCCCGTCGCCCATCTCTTCTCGGTTAACTCGCTTCTTCCTCCTTGCTCCACCGCTAGCAGCAATGGCGCCCATCCGAAGGTTCTCCGCTGAAGAGAAAGGAAGGCCCCCCGCGATGATCCAGGGCCACTTCCGCCGAAGAAGAGGCCAGTTCACCGCCGCGACGAAGCAGCGATGCAGGTGGTGACGAGGCCTTGGTGCGAGCGGCCTCCTCCAGGGTATCCGCTACCCTTGTACGCCTGAGCCGTGGGCTCAGGAGGGCGGAGCGATGAGCGGCACCGCCCACGCCGCGCCCGTGGTCGCCGCACCGTGGCGACACGCGCTGTCACCCCTGGAATCCACGCTTCGGATTCTTCGTGCGAGCTCGTGCTATGGGTGCCAATGCCTCCAAGCTCTTGGATCCGCTTCCCACGGTTCTTCTCCAACGTGATGCCGCCGAGGGCCCCTTGAGCTCTGGCTGCAGCATGCCGACTGCAACGCTCCGGCAACTAGAGCAGATATCAAAGCGGTCCCCACCGGCAAGATCTTCATGACCCGCGGCTGGGGCGAGGTTGCGCGGGTTTGCTGTGCGGAGGGCGCCCTCGTGATCCACTTCGAGTTCGACGGCGCCACCACGCTCTTCTTCAAGTTCATCGACGCGGAGGGCCGCCGCCTAGAGTGTTGCCCTGGAGGGGAGCGCCAGGCTGATGCGCGCTCCGCTCGTGGCTACTCCAGCAGCAGCAGCCCCTGGGAGTCTAGCGATTCTCCTGAACTTTACGAGACTCCGGAGACGAGCAACGATAGCTACGTGCCCCCGAGCTCTCCCCGGGCTCGGAGCAGCGCCGCGGCGTCCAGCCGCCGCCGCCGCTGATCTGGATGGGGTCGGCGCCGGCCTCCCGTGGCCCACTGTTGATGATGGCGTCCGCCATGGGAGGGTGTAGATAGGATTCCTCTTAGTTCTCGTTTTTGTTCCCTGCGAAGAATCATGAAGTACCCCGTGGGGGTGTGTAAAGGGTCTGTAATGTCTTTTGCGCTTATCTTCCATGTTATGAAAATTTGCGAACGCATGTCCTGTTAAGGCTCGGTCTCGCCTTTCCATCCTCACGATAGCTTGTTGCTCTACGCTGACAGGTCCCGGTCCCCAGGCAGGCTGCAGCCGTCGCTGGTATGCCAGGTCGCGTGCCGTGGTCAAGGCCAGGAGGTGAGCGGTGGAGGTCCAGTAAGAGCCCCTGAGGCGCGATGCTCAGGAGGTCCCCCTTAGCGCCCTAGCAGCTATGGTAAGGCAGGAAAGGGATGCGACGTGGCCGCAACAGGGATGCGGCGAGCGTAACGCCTAGGTTCCAACAAGTTAGTTGTTCCGAGCTCATGACTTACCTTGGCAGTTCGGGGTCGATTCTCGGCGCTGAGCCAGACCTGTGCGCAATCATCCGCAACGTAGCCAGGTTAGGTCCGTACGGGTCCTCCCCCTTCCAATGCTTTCCTTCGTGCTCTACGTCCTCAGGTACCGGCCCTCAAGCGAGCTCAGCCGCTGCTGGTATGCCAGGTCACGATGCCGTGGTCAAGGCCAGGGGTGAGGGCTGGAGAGCCAGTAAGAGCTCCTGAGTCACGATGCTCAGGAGCCCCCCTTTTAACGTGCAAACGGATTACTTGGAAGAGGTGGGAACTCGTAGTGCCGCCTGGTGCTATCCTCGTGATGTTCCTGCGAGCCAGCACAAGGAGAAACACGGTTTTGCCGTTATGGTTGCCAGCCTGCCGCTGGTTGTTCCATTAAGAGGTGAAGGCGCTGAGGGCCTGATGAGGTGACATGCGCGGGACGTGCCGTGAGCCAGAGCTCGACCGCTCAGGTTTGTCGACGTGGCAGGGACGGTCCCATCCACCAGCGCCGTGCCCATGTGAGGAGGCCCCGTGGGTGGCGACGATCGAGCAGGTGGTAATCATAGGCAGATTATGCATGGAAGGCAAATCAGCTTGGGTAAATGCAGAAAGATACATGCCATTGGGTCAGGCCCGAGCGGCTTGGGGATGATGCAGTCCGAGGGGCGCCCCCAACAGGGTAAACTAAAGACATAAGCAAAAGGGATACATGCCACAGGGACGGACCCACGCGGCCTGGGAATAATGTAGCCCGTGGGGCGCTCCCAACTAAACGAACTTGGAAAATGTTACCTGGTTCTGTGGACGAAGGAGAGTTGGTGCAGCTGAAGGCATGCCGCGAAGGGGTAGCTCCTTACGAGCCACCAGGGCCCTGAGCCTCGGGAGGCTCTGGGGCCTTCAGGTGGTTCCCTGAGGACCGTTTCCATCTCTGCCAGGACGGCGTGGTGCCTCACCTCCTGAGCTGCCAGGACACGCCGCAGGTTGCGCTGATAGGCTGACGACACGCTTGGCAGGCTGAAAGGCATGCGAACGTACCTGTGTGGTGGACCCTCGCAACGGCCCACGCGTGAAGGCCAGAAAAGCTCCTGAGATGCAGCCATGTTGAGCCCTAGAACGTCGATGCAGACGCGCAGTGCGGCATCCTGGCCTGGATGGGGAGCTGCGCCTCGTGAGCAGCGGTCGCCGCGCATGGCACTTGCGTCTTGCAGTTCCTGAGTGATCTTGGTGATGAACTCCTGAGTGGTGGGCACTCCTTGCCCTGTATTCTCCTGAGGGAAACGTGCCGCGAAGCACGCCTCCAAGTGGTGCCCGAGCGCCTCCCTCGTGATGTTGGCAAGGTCTGAGGCCCTCCAGAAGAGAGCCCCCGAGCCCTGCCCGAGTAGGCTGCTGGGCGCACCTTCCTATGCGATGGAGGGAGGCGCCCCTGGAGCGGGCGCTGATCCTGACGTGGTTCCAGCCACGACGCCACCCTCCTAAGGTCCTGCACGTCGCAGCTGCATCTTCTTCTTGGGGGTGGCCTCGGGAGGATCCTCGCTCTTGCTATCGAGGTCGTCGATTGCGGTAGCTTGAAAGGCGCGCTCGAGGGAGCACCCTGTATCTCTTTCTTCGCACGGGACCGTGATGATTCCGCCGCTTCCTGGCATCTTGAAGACATTGTAACCGTGGTGCGTCACGGCCATGAACTTGGCCAGGGCTGGATATCCGAGGATGGCGTTGTATGGCAGACGGATGTGCGCGACGTCGAAGTCGATGAGCTCAGTGCGGTAGTTCTTGAGTTCCCCAAAGGTGACAGGGAGGCGGACCTGCCCTATCGGTGTGGTGGAACCGTCGGTCACTCCTGAGAAAGGCTTGGTAGGCTGAAGCTGCTCATATGGCACTTGGAGGTTGTCGAACGTGTCGACGGACAGGACGTTGAGCCCTGCGCCGCCGTCGATGAGGGTCTTGGTAACTTGCACGTTACTGATGACTGGTGAACAAAGCATCGGGAGGGCGCCAGCGGTGGCTGCGCGCTTGAGCTGATCTACCGAGTTGAAGGTGATGGCGCACTGGGACCACCTGAGTGGGCGCGTGGCCTCGAGCTTGGGGAGGACTGCATTCACCTCACGAGCGAACTGTTTGAAGATACGCTGCGAGGCTGGGGCCTGGGCGCCGCCCAAGATGCAGCCAATTGCACGTGGCTCCTGGAAGCCCCCAGCCCCCTCGTCTTGATGGTGATCGTCATTCCTTCTTGGTGGTGGCGGCAGCGGGGGAAGACCGGCGTTGCCCTGAGGACAATCCTCACGAGGCTGGTCCCTCAAGGCGCCCTCGCGAGGATGATCTTGCCAGCGGTCCTCACAAGGCCTGTCGCGCCATTCCTGGCGCGGGCCACGGTCGTCCCAGCGTCCGCCTCCTCGGCCGTAGCCCCGGTCGCTGCGCTCGGGGCGTCGACCGAAGTGTCCCTCGTGAATGGCTCTAAGTTCTTGACAGTCGCCGGTGTTGTGGGTGTTCAGGTTGTGGAAGGCGCAGAACGGTCGGCTGCCCTTGGATGACTCGGGCTGGTCCCTGCCTCGCTTGGTGTCTGGCTCTGCTGCGAGCACGGCTGCTTCCTTGCGCTTCACGTCCTTGGCCTTGGCCTTCTTCTCCTCTGCGCCCGCCGCTGGCAGCTCGAGGAGGGAGAGGCGCCCCTCCTCAGCTCTTGCGCACTTGGTCCCCAGGTTGAACAACTCCTGAGATGTGCACAGCTCCTCATGGATAGCGAGCTCCTCCTTCATCTTGATGTCGCGGACGCCGTGAGAGAACACGGAGATTATGGCCTCGTCCGTGACCTTGGGGATCTTGAGGCAAGTGTTGTTGAAGCGCTGGATGTACTTCTGGAGGGTCTCTCCTGGTTGTTGCTTGATGCGGCGCAGGTCACCCGCGGCCAGCGGGCGGTCGCGAGTGCCCTAGAAGTTTGCGATGAAGCGGTTGCGCATCTCGTCCCAGGAGGAGATTGAGCCTTGAGGCAGGTTCAGGAACCACGAACAGGCGCCGTCTTTGAGCGCTATTGGGAACCAGTTCGCCATGACTTTCTCATCGTCATTGGCCGCCTCGATGCTCAGCTCGTAGAGCTGCAAGAACTCCGCGGGATCGAGGGTGCCATCGTAGCAAGGAGGCAGATCCGGCTTGAACTTGCCCGGCCAATGGACGCTACGCAACTCGGGAGTGAAGGCGCGGCAGCCGGCCGTGGTTGCCGGGGCCTGTCTCGGAGGTGGAGCTTGGTCTTGATGAGGCCCGCGTGCCGCCACCGCAGGCAGCGCGCGGTCTTGGCGAGGAGGCGCGGGGAGCGCAGGTGCAGCTTCTTGCGGCCGAGGAATTTCTTGGCAGCTTCTCTCTTCGCGCGCGTGCACTGGGCGTGGTGGGTAGCGCCGTGGGGCCGCGCGCTTTGGTTCCAAGGCACCGTCTTGAGGCATAGGTGGTGGAGGCGCTCCATGAGCCACGTCGCCCGTGGCCGGCGGAGGGCATGGCAGAGAGAGGGACAGCGCCGGGGAGCCCCTGTGGCGCGGACGAGCTCGGCGACATGGTCGAGCCAGTCCTTGTAGAGGTCGTCGACCGGGCGGTAGCGCAGGAGCTTGTTCGCCATGAGGAGCGCGGCATGCGCGTCCATGGGAGTGCGACGTGCGTGGGACGAGGAACAGGCCGAGGTCAGCGATGGAGTGGCGGTGCGGCCGTCCTGCCGCAACGACGGGTGCAGCGAGGACGCTTGTGATACGTCTCCAACGTATCTATAATTTTTGATTGCTCCATGCTATATTATCTTCTGTTTTGGACATTATTGGGCTTTATTATTCACTTTTATATTATTTTTGGGACTAACCTATTAACCGGAAGCCCAGCCCAGAATTGCTGTTTTTTGCCTATTTCAGAGTTTGAGTCCAAACGGAATGAAACCTTCGGGAACTTGATTTTCGGAACGAACATGATCCAGAGGACTTGGACCCTACGTCAAGAAAGCTACCAGGAAGCCACGAGGTAGGGGGCGCGCCTACCCCCCCCCCAAGGCGCGCCCTCCACCCTCGTGGGCCCCACGTTGCTCCACCGACGTACTCATTCCTCCTATATATACCTATGTACCCCAAATCATCAGATACGGAGCCAAAAACCTGATTCCACCGCCGCAACCTTCTGTACCCACGAGATCCCATCTTGGGGCATGTTCCGGAGCTCCGCCGGAGGGGGCATCGATCACGGAGAGCTTCTACATCAACACCATAGCCTCTCCGATGAAGTGTGAGTAGTTTACCTCAGACCTTCGGGTCCATAGTTATTAGCTAGATGGCTTCCTCTCTCTTTTTGGATCTCAATACAATGTTCTCCCCCTCTCTTGTGGAGATCTATTCGATGTAATCTTCTTTTGCGGTGTGTTTGTTGAGACCGGTGAATTGTGCGTTTATGATCAAGTTTATCTATGAACAATATTTGAATCTTCTGAATTCTTTTATGTATGATTGGTTATCTTTGCAAGTCTCTTCAAATTATCAGTTTGGTTTGGCCTACTAGATTGATCTTTCTTGCAATGGGAGAGGTGCTTAGCTTTGGGTTCAATCTTGCGGTGTCCTTTCCCAGTGACAGTAGGGGCAGCAAGGCACGTATTGTGTTGTTGCCATCGAGGATAACAAGATGGGGTTTTTTTTTATCATATTGCATGAATTTATCCCTCTACATCATGTCATCTTGCTTAAAGCGTTACTCTGTTCTTATGAACTTAATACTCTAGATGCATGCTGGATAGCGGTCGATGTGTGGAGTAATAGTAGTACATGCAGGCAGGAGTCGTTCTACTTGTCTCGGACATGATGCCTATATACATGATCATACCTAGATATTCTCATAACTATGCTCAATTCTATCAATTGCTCAACAGTAATTTGTTGACCCACCGTAAAGTACTTATGCTCTTGAGAGAAGCCACTAGTGAAACCTATGGCCCCCGGGTCTATTTTCCATCATATTAATCTTTCAACACTTAGTTATTTCCGTTGCTTTTATTTTACTTTGCATCTTTATCATAAAAATACTAAAAATATTATCTTATCATATATATCAGATCTCACTCTCGTAAGTGACCGTGTAGGGATTGACAACCCCTTATCGTGTTGGTTGCGAGCATTTATTTGTTTGTGTAGGTGCGAGGGAGTCGCGCAAAGCCTCCTACTGGATTGATACCTTGGTTCTCAAAAACTGAGGAAAATACTTACGCTACTTTGTTGGATCACCCTTTCCTCTTCAAGGGAAAACCAACGCAGTGCTCAAGAGGTAGCAAGAAGGATTTCTAGCGCCGTTGCCGGGGAGGTCTACGCAAAAGTCAACACACCAAGTACCCATCACAAACCCTTATCTCCCGCATTACATTATTTGCCATTTGCCTCTCGTTTTCCTCTCCCGCACTTCACCCTTGCCGTTTTATTCGCCCTCTCTTTTTCATTCGCCTCTTTTTCTTTTGCTTGCCTTGTCGTCATGGCTAGTCCTTTATCTTCTCCGTTGTCTCCCGCAAATGAAGTTCTCAATTTTAAACAAAGGGAGGGAGAAAATTTAAAAGATGCTTGGTACAGAATTTGCAATGCTCAAAATAGATCTACCAGGAAGCAATCTACTTTCGTTCTTCTCCGCAATTTTTATGTAGGCGCTAATCCTTGGTATAGATATATTCTTGACACCATTACCGGAGGGAACTTCTTGGGTAGCCATACTTCTGACTCTTATAATGCTATGATAGATTTGATTGGCTCACCACCTCTTTTGGTTAATGGAACTTTGTTAACTTTGGAGCATGTAATGAAAAGACTTGAAATTATTGAAAATAAAGTTGCTACCGTAGAGTTAATTGAAAATCTGGATAAAAAGATCCACAACCAAATTACCCAATATGGATCTAAAGTAGGAGCCCCTTTGAAAAATATTAAGGAGAAGGAACCCATAGTTAATGAAAGAGTAAATCAAGATTCCACTAGAATCGATAACCTTGAGGGTATCATTACCAACTTGGGAACCACTTTTTCTTCCGTAAAGAATACTCCAAGTCCTCCAACTAAAATTTCCAAGCTTATGTATGTTCCTAAAAGTAAGGGTGAATCCTCTAGTAAGGAAACTGCGGATCTCAAATCTATAAGTATTCATCCCAATCTTTTTGCTATCATTAAGGAACCATTTGCTACAAATAAATTTTTCGATCTTGTGCCTAAAAGTTTGATAAATAATAAAAATAAAGAAACTCTGAAGGATGATAGATGTCTTACTGAAGAATTGCCCACCAAAGATGGCAATACCTAGATCTACCCTTGCCTTTATGCCTAGCTAGGGGCGTTAAACGATAGCGCTTGTTGGGAGGCAACCCAATTTTATTTTTATTTTTTTGCTTTTGTTTAGGAATAAATTTTTGTTCTAGCCTCTGGTTGGATGTGTTTTTATATTTTAATTAGTGTTTGTGCCAAGTTAAACCTATAGGAACTTCTTGGATGATAGTTATTTGATCTTGCAGAAAATTCCAGAAACTTTCTGTTCACCAAAATAATTGTTAAAAATCACCAGAACGTGATAAAATATTGATTCCAATTTCTGCTGATCAATAAACAAAATTTCTAGGCCTTCCTATTTTGGCTTATTTTTTGGAATTCCATAGGTTTGCGTTAGTTACAGATTACTACACACTGTTCTGTTTTTGACAGATTCTGTTTTTCGTGTGTTGTTTGCTTATTTTGATGAATCTATGGCTAGTAAAAGAGTTTATAAACCATATAGAAGTTGGAATACAGTAGGTTTATCACCAATATAAATAAGGAATGAGTTCATTACAGTACCTTGAAGTGGTCTTTTGTTTTCTTTCGCTAACGGAGCTCACGAGATTTTCTGCTAAGTTTTGTGTTGTGAAGTTTTCAAGTTTTGGGTGAAAGATTTGATGGATTATGGAACAAGGAGTGGCAAGAGCCTAAGCTTGGGGATGCCAAAGCTTCATACATGTCATTCTTGCTTCATTGCATATCCCGGTACACCGCCGGAGGCATTCATATAGAGTCATACTTTGTTCTAGTGTCGAGTTGTAATCACTGAGTTGTAAATAAATAGAAGTGTGATGATCATCATTTTCTAGAGCATTGTCCCAAGTGAGGAATAAAAAAAAGAGAGAAAGGCCATAAAAAGAGAAGGCCCAAAAAAGAGAGAAAAAGAGAGAAGGGACAATGTTACTATCCTTTTACCACACTTGTGCTTCAAAGTAGCACCATAATCTTCATGATAGAGAGTATCTTGTTTTGTCACTTTCATATACTAGTGGAAATTTTTCATTATAGAACTTGGCTTGTATATTCCAACAATGGGCCTCGTCAAGTGCCCTAGGTCTTCGTGAGCAAGCAAGTTGGATGCACACCCACTTAGTTTCTTTTGTTGAGCTTTCATATATTTATAGCTCTAGTGCATCCGTTGAATGGCAATCCCTACTCCTTGCATTAACATCAATTGATGGGCATCTCCATAGCTCATTGATTAGCCTCGTTGATGTGAGACTTTCTCCTTTTTTCTCTTCTCCACATAACCACCATCATCATACTCTATTCCACCCATAGTGCTATATCCATGGCTCACGCTCATGTATTGCGTGAAGGTTGAAAATGTTTGAGATTACTAAAGTATGAAACAATTGCTTGGCTTGTCATCGGGGTTGTGCATGATGAGAGCATTCTTGTGTGATGAAAATGGAGCATGACTAAACTATATGATTTTGTAGGGATGAACTTTCTTTGGCCATGTTATTTTGAGAGGACATAATTGCTTAGTTAGTATGCTTGAAGTATTATTATTTTTATGTCAATATTGAACTTTTATCTTGAATCTTTCAGATCTGAATATTCATACCACAATTACGAAGAATTACATTGAAATTATGCCAAGTAGCATTCCACATCAAAAATTCTGTTTTTATCATTTACCTACTCGAGGACGAGCAGGAATTAAGCTTGGGGATGCTTGATACGTCTCCAACGTATCTATAATTTTTGATTGCTCCATGCTATATTATCTTCTGTTTTGGACATTATTGGGCTTTGTTATTCACTTTTATATTATCTTTGGGACTAACCTATTAACCGGAGGCCCAGCCCAGAATTGATGTTTTTTGCCTATTTCAGAGTTCCGCAGAAAAAGAATACCAAACGGAGTCCAAACGGAATGAAACCTTCGGGAATGTGATTTTCTGAATGCACATGATCCAGAGGACTTGGACCCTACGCCAAGAAAGCTACCAGGAAGCCACAAGGTAGGGGGGCACGCCTACCCCCCAGGCACGCCCTCCACCCTCGTGGGCCCCATGTTGCTCCACCGACATACTCCTTCCTCCTATGTATACCTACGTACCCCCAAACAATCAGATACTGAGCCAAAAACCTAATTCCACCGCCGCAACCTTCTGTACCCACGAGATCCCATCTTGGGGCCTGTTCCGGAGCTCCGCCGGAGGGAGCATCGATCACGGAGGGCTTCTACATCAACACCATAGCCTCTCCGATGAAGTGTGAGTAGTTTACCTCAGACCTTCGGGCCCATAGTTATTAGCTAGATGGCTTCCTCTCTCTTTTTGGATCTCAATACAATGTTCTCCCCCTCTCTTGTGGAGATCTATTCGATGTAATCTTCTTCTGCGGTGTGTTTGTTGAGACCGATGAATTGTGGGTTTATGATCAAGTTTATCTATGAACAATATTTGAATCTTCTGAATTCTTTTATGTATGATTGGTTATCTTTGCAAGTCTCTTCGAATTATCAGTTTGGTTTGACCTACTAGATTGATCTTTCTTGCAATGGGAGAGGTGCTTAGCTTTGGGTTCAATCTCGCGGTGTCCTTTCCCAGTGACAGTAGGGGCAGCAAGGCATGTATTGTATTGTTGCCATCCAGGATAACGAGATGGGGTTTTTATCATATTGCATGAATTTATACCTCTACATCATTTCATCTTGCTTAAAGCGTTACTCTGTTCTTATGAACTTAATACTCTAGATGCATGCTGGATAGCGGTCGATGTGTGGAGTAATAGTAGTAGTTGCAGGCAGGAGTCGGTCTACTTGTCTCGGAGGTGATGCCTATATACATGATCATACCTAGATATTCTCATAACTATGCTCAATTCTGTCAATTGCTCAATAGTAATTTGTTCACCCACCGTAAAATACTTATGCTCTTGAGAGAAGCCACTAGTGAAACCTATGGCCCCCGGGTCTATTTTCCATCATATTAATCTTTCAACACTTAGTTATTTCCGTTGCTTTTATTTTACGTTGCATCTTTATGATAAAAATACCAAAAATATTATCTTATCATATCTATCAGATCTCACTCTCGTAAGTGACCGTGTAGGGATTGACAACCCCTTATTGCGTTGGTTGCGAGGATTTCTTTGTTTGTGTAGGTGCGAGGGACTCGCGCGTAGCCTCCTACTGGATTGATACCTTGGTTCTCAAAAACTGAGGGAAATACTTACGCTACTTTGCTGCATCACCCTTTCCTCTTCAAGGGAAAACCAACGCAGTGCTCAAGAGGTAGCAGCTTGCTGCTCGTTCCCCGCCGGGCCGGTGGCGCCATTGGCGGCAGGCAACGGGGAACGACGAGGTGGCCTGCGGACGGGAGCCGTCTGAGTAACACGGGCGGTGAGGGCAGCCCGGCGCTCAGCTCTAGCGCGGCGAGCGTCCGCCATGGAGACGACGGAGCGATGGAGCGCTGATCGACGGAAGGGAAGCTACCGCGCACCCCTACCTGGCGCGCCAAATATCGGATCTGGGGTTCCGACAAAACCCTTAAGGTTCGAACTCTGGGGTGCGCGCAAAGTGCTTTCCCTCCTACCGATCTACGCCCTAGCTTGCTAAGATCTTGTGGACGAACTCGACGAACTAGCAACACTAAGACACAAGATTTACACTGGTTCAGGCCACCGTTGTGGTGTAATACCCTACTCCAGTGTGTGGTGGTGGATTGCCTCTTGGGCTGATGAAGAACAGTACAAGGGGAAGAACAACCTCCTGAGGTTGAGGTGTTCTTGTGCTCTGCGGACTTGTGTGGGTGAGATGCCTCTCAATGAGCTATCCCCTGGCCTCTACTGTGGTGGGTAGTCCTATTTATAGAGGCCCTGGTCCTCTTCCCAAAAATTGAGCGGGAAGGGAGCCAACAACGGCGGCCAATTTGAAAGGGGACAGCTAGTACAAGCTATCCTGACAAAAGCGGTCTTCGCCTGCGAAAGGGCTCTGGTGATGACGCCGTCTTGGGCTCCACGGTGACCTCCGTCCTGCAGGCATGCTGGTCTTGGTCTCGTTGCACTGATATCGAAACCTTTGCCTGATGCCTCGGTACTCTACGCCTGCGCTTGCATCCTTAGCACAAAAGAGGAAACAAGGACGCTGCGCGCGCTGGCGCCCGCCTAGCGCCCGCCTGGTGTCGATCGTCATGGCTCACGTCACGAGAGCCTCGCGAGGTTTGCCCCGCCTTGATATCTCCGCTCCTCGTGAGGCAGCCTAGTGAGGCCACTCCTGAGGAGGTCTTGCGTCATCCCCCTCGTGAGGCTTGGCCCCTCACGAGGGTCTTGAATGCTTTATTGATGAAGATGGGCCATACAGGGCCGCTAGCATAGCCACGCCGTGGGCCGCAGGCAGGCAAGTCTGGCGTCCCCCGTTCCCAGAACGCCGACATTACTCATATCATGCATATGTTGTATTGCAATCACTACAGGAAACAGCTACTTTGCCGTCTGCCACGGCGGACGGCAAAGGCTCGAAAGGCGGACGGCAAAAGGCTCCGGCAAAGAAGGCTACGGTAAACAGCTGCTTTGCCGTCTGCTTCCTTCCGGCGGACGGCAAAGGCTCTTTGCCGTCAGCGGCGGACGGCAAAGAGGGCGGGCGGCAATAATTGCGCTGTGAGTCCGTTAAGTGGCTAACGGCAGACCTTTGCCGTCCGCCGCTGACGGCAAAATTTCTCTGGTCTTTGCCGTCCGCCGTATGATGTCATCTACACGTCACTAGATGGGAGGTTCTTTGCCGTCTGCCACTGATGGCAAAGTGCAGGTTCTTTGCCGTCTGCCACAGAAGGCAAAGTCTTTGCCGTCTGCCACTGTAGGCAAACTGACCAAATGGGCCAGCTCCCAGGAAGCACAGTTGGCTGCCACGTGGCTTCTTTGCCGTCCACCGCAGACGGCAAAGAGGCCTTTGCCGTCGGTGGCAGACGGCAAAGAGCCTGCATATTGGGTATTTTTTCTGTTTTTTATTAAATCCCACAATTTGCACATAAAATATATATGACATATAGATATATTTCACAGGCATTCATCACATAAACAAGTTCTTACATCATTTCATACATAAACAAGTTCCATCCATCATTTCATACATAAACAAGTTCCATCCATCATTTCATACATAAACAAGTTCCATCCATACATAAACAAGCACTCCATAGCTAAGGTGACTAGAATGAGAAGACAAGAATGAGAAGACAAGAACAAGAAGAGTAGAACAAGCACTCCATCCAGTACATAATGAAATCTGCAAAATGGCAAAATAAGAAAGTTAGAAATGGATCGTTTTTAGCTCACTTAGGTGAAATGGATCGTTTTTGAGGTAACTAAGGTGAAATGGATTGTTTTTTAGCTCACTTAGGTCAAATGGATCGTTTTTGAGCTAACTTAGTTGAAATGGATCGTTTTTGAGCTAACTTTGTTGAAATGGATCAGTTTTGGGCTAATTTAGTTGAAATGGATCGTTTTTGAGCTAACTTAGGTGAAATGGATCATTTATGAGCTAATTTAGTTGAAATGGATCTTTTTGAGATAACTTAGGTGAAATGGATCATTTAAGAGCTAATTTAGGTGAAATGGATCATTTTTTAGCTCACTTAGACAAATACGGGCCAACAACTGTATTGGGCTGCCATCATACCAAACACACTGAACCCATCCGTGCTGATGCCGACTCGAGGATGCCTCGGATCTGCCGCTTTGTCACCATGTAATTCATCAAACTTTTTCCACGCAACACCATCCGATGTGTGTACAATCATCAGATTCCCATCTGCATCTAGTTCGGTTCTTTTGCCCGTTTTGTGCCATGTCATCTGTCTGGCCGTCTCTTCGACCATGAAAAGACGTTGAAGTCTTGGTACGATTGGCATATACCGAAGAACACTAACGGGGATTTTGGTCTGTGTCTTCTCACCCATACCGTTGTCTACCACAACATACCTGGAAGACTTGCAAATGGGACAATAGTTCAAGTCCGCATAGTCAAGCCTAAACAAGATATCTTATCATAGGGCATCTTCAGTGCACGGAGGATTTTGTCCGACTGGTACAGGTTTGCAGGCATTACATGGCCTTTGGGTAGAAAGCGTCCAAATACTGTCATCATTGCATCGTAGCATTCTCTGCCCAAGTTGAACTGAGCCTTCAGAGACATTACTTGTGAGATGGCATCCAACTGACAAAGCTCAGTGTGCTCATGGAGCGGACGTTTTGAAGACTCCAACATTTCATTGAAGGCCTTTGCAGATTCCTCCATCTCCTCGTCCGAATCCCGAGCATCATCAAAGTCTTGCACCATGTTTTCCATCCCGGTACCATGCTCGTCGGTGCGACGACGATCCACCTCAGCTCGGTCACATTGGGCAGACTCACCATGAAATGTCCACACCGTATAATCGGGCGTAAAACCACTCTTCTGCAGGTGTTTGCCCATTTCAGCCTCTGTCCTCTTTTCCCACTTGCCGCACCGTAAACAGGGGCACCAGGTTTTCCTCTGGCCATTTGCAAATGCGGCTCGCACAAACCCCTTGGTTTTTGTGAACCATTCAGTGCTCCATTTGTTCTGACCAGTGTGACCGGTGTACATCCACGCACGATCACTCATCTTGACTTTCAGAGCTACTAGACACACAACAAATATATATATATATATATATATAATTCACCATGTATGTATTCATCAGTTGATCTACTTTGTCAATTTTATTACGTCCATGCAACCTACACTCTAATAGGTAATGATAGGTCCTAATCCCACCCGAGTATGTTTAGATTGGGTTCATTTTCCCATGCTATGCCCCGGATCCTACGCAAAATTTCGGCAGCACCTCCCCGCTGTTCTCCTGATACACGTCTCTGCAATAAACAGAGAGGATGTGTACCCGGAGAACAACAGGGGAGGCACTGACAAAATTTATGTGTCGGATCCGGAGCAAAGCATATGGGAAAACGAACCCAATCTAAACATACTCGGGCTGTCCATGGATAGCGTTGGACAATTCGAAAGAATCAAGGTTATAAATATGCAAATGCATGCATATTTATAACTATGACGCTTTCGAACGGGAGACACATATTGGTTACGCATACTGATGATTCAAGACACATATATATCTAGCTATCAAGTTTCATCGGAATAGATCAAATAATTAATGGGGGAGGAGGACATGTCATTTGTGCTCACCCACGAACGAAGGGGCAGAGCTCGTCAAACGCACGGTGAGGTCGTCGAACACCAAACCTCGCAGCGATGAAACAACTGCACATTTAAAACTACCCGATCAACACAATTATATATGATGTTTTTCATAACAAAATCGAAAGATATATGACCTAACTAATAATTCACAAATATATGACCCCGTCGGCTTCTGGAAGGCCAAAGAACACCTTTTCGGGAGGTGTCGGGGGTCGGGGTGTCGTGTCGGTCTCGGGGTGCCGTGTCGGGGTCGGGGTCTGGGGGTCGGGGTGTCGGGTCGGGGTGCCGGGTCGGGGTCGGAGTGCCGTGTCGGTGTCGGGGTCGGGGTGTCGGGTCAGGCTCGGGGTCGGGGTGTCCGGGTCGGGGTCGGGGTCGGGGTCGGGGTCTCGGGGTCGGGGTGTCGGGGTGTCGGGGGTGTCGTGTCGGGGGTCGGGGTGTCGTGTCGGTGTCGGGGTGCCGTGTCGGTGTCGGGGTGCCGTGTCGGGGTCGGGGTGCTGTTTCGGGGTCGGGGTGTCGTGTCGGGGTCAGGGGGTTAGGGGGTCGGGGGGTCGGGGTGTCGTGTCGGGGTCAGGGGGTTAGGGGGTCGGGTGTCGGGGTGGAGTCGGGGTCGGGTGTCGGGGTGTGGTGTCGGGGTTGGGGGGGTCAGGGGGTCTTCTCATTCTTCTACTACTTCTACTTCTTCTCATTCTTCTACTTCTTCTCATCCCCCGTCTTCTTCTTCTTCTTCTTTCTCCTCCTCCTCCTCCTCCTCTTCTTCTTCTTCTTCTTCTTCTTCTTCTTTCTCCTCCTCCTCCTCCTCCTCCTCCTCCTCCTCCTCCTCCTCTTCTTCTTCTTCTTCTTCTTCTTCTTCTTCTTCTTCTTCTTCTTCTTCTTCTTCTTCTTCTTCTTCTTCTTCTTCTTCTTCTTCTTCTTCTTCTTCTTCTTCTTCTTTCTCCTCCTCCTCCTCCTCCTCCTCCTCCTCCTCTTCTTCTTCTTCTTCTTCTTCTTCTTCTTCTTCCCCCTTCTACTTAACCTAAACCTAAACTAAAAACCTAAACTAATTAAAACTAAACTATTTAAACTAATTAAACCTAAACTAATTAAACTAAATAACCTAAACTAATTATTCTAAACTGAAAAACTTAAACTAAAAAACCGAATCTAAACAGAAAAGAAAAACAAAAAAACAGAAAAAAAATGGGAGGGGCTCACTGTGGGGGCCGGCGACGGGTCGGGGAGGGGCCGGCGACGGGGGGCCGGGGCGGGGCGGTGGAGGAGGCGGGGCGGCGGGGGGCCGGGGCGGCGGGGGCCGGGCCGGGGCGGTGGAGGAGGCGGGGCGGCGGGGGGGCCGGGGCGGGGCGGTGGAGGAGGCGGCCTAGGGCGGCGGGGGCGCGGGCGGCGGGGGGCCGGGGCGGCTGTGGCCGAGGCGGCGGTGGGGCGCGGGGCGGGGGGGCGACGGGGCGGTGGGGCGGCGGGGAGCCGGGGCGACGGGGCGGCGGCGGCGGCGGGCGGCGGCGGGGTGGGAGGAGAAGGGCGAGGAGGAAGTGAGTAACGGGCGGGGGGTACCTGCTGTTAGTCAAGTGCCCTCTTTGCCGTCCGCCAGCCTTTGCCGTCCGTCTTTTTGCCTCTTTGCCGTCTGCTAGCGGACGGCAAAGAGGTGGGCCGCTAAGATTTTTTCAAACGAGCAGGGGGTGGAGGCCACCACACTCTTTGCCGTCTGCTGGCGGACGGCAAAGAGTTGGCAGATGGCAAAGAGCTTCTTTGCCGTCAGCCTTTTCTTTGCCGTCTGCTTTTGGGTAGCTGATGGCAAAGAGCTTCTTTGCCGTCAGCTAGCAGACGGCAAAGAGCTGGCAGATGGCAAATTAGCTGATTCCAGTAGTGTCATACTTTCATACATGTCACTCTTGCTTCATTGCATATCCCGGTACACCGCCGGAGGCATTCATATAGAGTCATACTTTGTTCTAGTGTCGAGTTGTAATCACTGAGTTGTAAATAAATAGAAGTGTGATGATCATCATTTTCTAGAGCATTGTCCCAAGTGAGGAATAAAAAAAGAGAGAAAGGCCATAAAAAGAGAAGGCCCAAAAAAAGAGAGAAAAAGAGAGAAGGGACAATGTTACTATCCTTTTACCACACTTGTGCTTCAAAGTAGCACCATAATCTTCATGATAGAGAGTCTCTTGTTTTGTCACTTTCATATACTAGTGGAAATTTTTCATTATAGAACTTGGCTTGTATATTCCAACAATGGGCCTCGTCAAGTGCCCTAGGTCTTCGTGAGCAAGCAAGTTGGATGCACACCCACTTAGTTTCTTTTGTTGAGCTTTCATATATTTATAGCTCTAGTGCATCCGTTGCATGGCAATCCCTACTCCTTGCATTAACATCAATTGATGGGCATCTCCATAGCTCATTGATTAGCCTCGTTGATTTGAGACTTTCTCCTTTTTTCTCTTCTCCACATAACCACCATCATCATACTCTATTCCACCCATAGTGCTATATCCATGGCTCACGCTCATGTATTGCGTGAAGGTTGAAAATGTTTGAGATTACTAAAGTATGAAACAATTGCTTGGCTTGTCATCGGGGTTGTGCATGATGAGAGCATTCTTGTGTGATGAAAATGGAGCATGACTAAACTATATGATTTTGTAGGGATGAACTTTCTTTGGCCATGTTATTTTGAGAGGACATAATTGCTTAGTTAGTATGCTTGAAGTATTATTATTTTTATGTCAATATTGAACTTTTATCTTGAATCTTTCAGATCTGAATATTCATACCACAATTACGAAGAATTACATTGAAATTATGCCAAGTAGCATTCCACATCAAAAATTCTGTTTTTATCATTTACCTACTCGAGGACGAGCAGGAATTAAGCTTGGGGATGCTTGATACGTCTCCAACGTATCTATAATTTTTGATTGCTCCATGCTATATTATCTTCTGTTTTGGACATTATTGGGCTTTATTATTCACTTTTATATTATCTTTGGGACTAACCTATTAACCGGAGGCCCAGCCCAGAATTGCTGTTTTTTGCCTATTTCAGAGTTCCGCAGAAAAAGAATACCAAACGGAGTCCAAACGGAATGAAACCTTCGGGAATGTGATTTTCTGAATGCACATGATCCAGAGGACTTGGACCCTACGTCAAGAAAGCTACCAGGAAGCCACAAGGTAGGGGGGCGCGCCTACCCCCCAGGCACGCCCTCCACCCTCGTGGGCCCCATGTTGCTCCACCGACGTACTCCTTCCTCCTATGTATACCTACGTACCCCCAAACAATCAGATACTGAGCCAAAAACCTAATTCCACCGCCGCAACCTTCTGTACCCACGAGATCCCATCTTGGGGCCTGTTCCGGAGCTCCGCCGGAGGGAGCATCGATCACGGAGGGCTTCTACATCAACACCATAGCCTCTCCGATGAAGTGTGAGTAGTTTACCTCAGACCTTCGGGTCCATAGTTATTAGCTAGATGGCTTCCTCTCTCTTTTTGGATCTCAATACAATGTTCTCCCCCTCTCTTGTGGAGATCTATTCGATGTAATCTTCTTCTGCGGTGTGTTTGTTGAGACCGATGAATTGTGGGTTTATGATCAAGTTTATCTATGAACAATATTTGAATCTTCTGAATTCTTTTATGTATGATTGGTTATCTTTGCAAGTCTCTTCGAATTATCAGTTTGGTTTGACCTACTAGATTGATCTTTCTTGCAATGGGAGAGGTGCTTAGCTTTGGGTTCAATCTTGCGGTGTCCTTTCCCAGTGACAGTAGGGGCAGCAAGGCACGTATTGTATTGTTGCCATCCAGGATAACGAGATGGGGTTTTTATCATATTGCATGAATTTATACCTCTACATCATTTCATCTTGCTTAAAGCGTTACTCTGTTCTTATGAACTTAATACTCTAGATGCATGCTGGATAGCGGTCGATGTGTGGAGTAATAGTAGTAGTTGCAGGCAGGAGTCGGTCTACTTGTCTCGGAGGTGATGCCTATATACATGATCATACCTAGATATTCTCATAACTATGCTCAATTCTGTCAATTGCTCAATAGTAATTTGTTCACCCACCGTAAAATACTTATGCTCTTGAGAGAAGCCACTAGTGAAACCTATGGTCCCCGGGTCTATTTTCCATCATATTAATCTTTCAACACTTAGTTATTTCCGTTGCTTTTATTTTACGTTGCATCTTTATGATAAAAATACCAAAAATATTATCTTATCATATCTATCAGATCTCACTCTCGTAAGTGACCGTGTAGGGATTGACAACCCCTTATTGCGTTGGTTGCGAGGATTTATTTGTTTGTGTAGGTGCGAGGGACTCGCGCGTAGCCTCCTACTGGATTGATACCTTGGTTCTCAAAAACTGAGGGAAATACTTACGCTACTTTGCTGCATCACCCTTTCCTCTTCAAGGGAAAACCAGCGCAGTGCTCAAGAGGTAGCAGCTTGCTGCTCGTTCCCCGCCGGGCCGGTGGCGCCGTTGGCGGCAGGCAACGGGGAACGACGAGGTGGCCTGCGGACGGGAGCCGTCTGAGCAACACGGGCGGTGAGGGCAGCCCGGCGCTCAGCTCTAGCGCGGCGAGCGTCCGCCATGGAGACGACGGAGCGATGGAGCGCTGATCGACGGAAGGGAAGCTACCGCACACCCCTACCTAGCGCACCAAATGTCGGATCTGGGGTTCCGACAAAACCCTTAAGGTTCGAACTCTGGGGTGCGCGCAAAGTGCTTTCCCTCCTACCGATCTACGCCCTAGCTTGCTAAGATCTTGTGGACGAACTCGACGAACTAGCAACACTAAGACACAAGATTTATACTGGTTCAGGCCACCGTTGTGGTGTAATACCCTACTCCAGTGTGTGGTGGTGGATTGCCTCTTGGCTGATGAAGAACAGTACAAGGGGAAGAACAGCCTCCTGAGGTTGAGGTGTTCTTGTGCTCTGCGGACTTGTGTGGGTGAGATGCCTCTCAATGAGCTATCCCCTGGCCTCTACTGTGGTGGGTAGTCCTATTTATAGAGGCCCTGGTCCTCTTCCCAAAAATTGAGCGGGAAGGGAGCCAACAACGGCGGCCAATTTGAAAGGGGACAGCTAGTACAAGCTATCCTAACAAAAGCGGTCTTCGCCTGCGAAAGGGCTCTGGTGATGACGCCGTCTTGGGCTCCACGGTGACCTCCGTCCTGCTGGCATGCTGGTCTTGGTCTAGTTGCACTGATATGGAAACCTTTGCCTGATGCCTCGGTACTCTATGCCTGCGCTTGCATCCTTAGCACAAAAGAGGAAACAAGGACGCTGCGCGCGCTGGCGCCCGCCTAGCGCCCGCCTGGTGTCGATCGTCATGGCTCACGTCACGAGAGCCTCGCGAGGTTTGCCCCGCCTTGATATCTCCGCTCCTCGTGAGGCAGCCTAGTGAGGCCGCTCCTGAGGAGGTCTTGCGTCGTCCCCCTCGTGAGGCTTGGCCCCTCACGAGGGTCTTGAATGCTTTATTGATGAAGATGGGCCGTACAGGGCCGCTAGCATAGCCACGCCGTGGGCTGCAGGCAGGCAAGTCTGGGGTCCCCCGTTCCCAGAACGCCGACATTACTCATATCATGCATATGTTGTATTGCAATGCTTAGTTTTTACATCATATGCAGAGTATTGAATGTCATCTCCTTAGTTGACACATCATATATGCGATTGCACTCTGCTCACTTGCTTAGTATATAAATCATATGTTTGAATTATATCATGCCAAGATGTTTACATAGACAACATGTATCTGAATTATGGCATGCCAACCCATTTTCTAAAGACATAATATAGTTATATCATCTCATCCTGTTTACATAGTCATCATATTTTGAATTATGTCATTCTATCTTGTTTAGTTAGCCATCATACATTTGAAATTGTGTCATGCTATCCTGTTTAATTAGCCATCATATATGTGAAATTATGTCCTACTATTCTGTTTGGTTAGACAACATAAATATGAATTATTTCATGCCCTGTTTTCTTCCCTACTATCCATTGCACTTGTCTATCTTACAATGTCTGTACATTCAATTACTTTTCTTGTTTATCAACCATTTCAATTGGAGGGGGTGATGGCAGTATCTGTGGGAGTAAAAACATAGCCTTCAGAAAGATTGTGCTACCTGTCGATGCAGATAGAACCACGGTTGTACTTGCCCAAGAACCAGCCCCACCACACATAACTCAGACTCATGCAGATTGTACCCCTACCCAGTTGGACAGAGAACCAGCTACACTCTTTCTAACCCCAACCCCAGCAGATAGTAACCCAGTTCCAATTGACACAGGACCGTCTCCACCACAGAGCACCCAAACATGAGCTATTAGTAAGGCAACTAAAGTGCCCAAAGCACGAGGACTACCACTACGAACCCCAAGTCAACGTTTAAAGCAGAAGAAGAATTGTTCTCAGGTCAGGTTCCATAGCTATGGTTCATACTACTTTGCTCGTGCATCACTGTATTTACTCATACCAACTAATTCTAAATTGAAGGATGCAATTGAAACTCCAATGGCGCAACAGGTATGTTTTAAACCTGTTTCTTTAACATGTTTGCTGTTGTAACTTGCTCTATGTTGATTTTAGTTTCAATTGAATAAACAGTTATGTTCTCATGCCATGCACCTTACAAGTGTTGTTATTGTTGTGTAGTTTCCCACACTTATATTCTATCTATGCTGCTTTCTCTTAAATAGATATGATTCAAACTGTATATATCTTGATTTGGCAACATAAACTAGAATGATATAGACCATACAGTGACTATACTACATAGATATATGTTTGTTTCATGCTGTTATCCTGTCCACCTTACTACTGAACTGGTTTACCAAAATGAGTTTCATATGCTACATTGTAAACCTGTGATGTGTTTGTTTGTTTCTCTTTTAGAACGCGGATAAAATATGGGAGAAGAGTACCCTGTTATGCAATGGTAAAGGAAGTAATGCAGATATGGTTCAAGATAGTGAGACATCCCTGTTGGACTCCAAGAAAGCTGATAAAAACTATATTGAAGAAACTGAGACAACCCCAAAGTCCTGTCTTGATGTAGTGTTTGAGTTACTGGCTACTACTGCTGGCACCAGCTCTTCAAACTCGCTACCTGAATCAGCTCAGCTTCTTGAGTCTCAACTTCAAGTTGGAAGACATCAGTCAGATGTTATGCGACAGGAAGCCGAAGGACTGAGGAAGTCCCTGCAGAATTTAGATGCATACTTTCTGGTGCAACAGCAAGTGTTGGAGGATTTAAGAGCCAAACAAAAGAAAGTTAATAAGCTTGCTAAGCATCTTGCCAGCATTATGGGTACCCAGGATATTTTTTCCTGAGCTCTTCTGAAGTGGTTTTAGTTCTGGACTTGTTTTGCTGCGGCGTTTATTTGCACTGGTCGCCAACTTTGACAACCAGTGTATATGATATGTTGCTTTGTTCCCTATATTTGCACTGGTGGCGAGCTTTGATGCCCAGTGGATGTAATATGTGTAATAGCCATGATAGCCTAGTGTAAGTTGCTTGCTTATTTATTTCCTTGTTGTCTTGTTTATTTGTTTGCTTGTAGTCGGCGCAGTTCTTTTTCCGCGGTTTGCTAGTGGCTGCAATAACCTATTTTTTAAAACTAGGCCACAATAACCATGGGCTACATATTTACTGTAGTTACCATGGGCCTCCTACGGGCCGTAGAAACAATGGGCCTTCTTAGGGCCGTAGAAAGAATGGGCCTTCTACGGTCTGTAGCATCAATGGGCCTTCTACGGGCCATAGCATCAATGGGCCTTCTACGGGCCATAGCATCAATGCGCCTTCTATGTGCCGTATGATCGATAGGCCAAACATGGGCCAATAACAGACCACATTATGGGCCGTAAACGGGCTAGACTTGGAATCGTCTGTTCATGGGCCGACAATAACAGGCCGTCGTTAATCGGTCGTATTTGATGACGTTATGAAAACGGCCCAACGGAGTAACGGGCCGCAAACAGGCCGATTGTAACCGCGGGCTGAATTTGGCCCACAGCGAGAAAAGGCCAATGACGGGCCGTAAGTAACCGAATGCTGGAAATGAGCCCAAGAATAAATGGGCCCTGAGAAGGCTGAAAGATAACACGGGTTGGAAACGGCCCAATGGAATAATGGGCCGTTAATGGGTATAAAGGGGTACACTGTTCATTGCGGGCTAGATGCACCACAGGCCGTTAATGGGTCAAGAGTTACAAATGGTCTCGTATGGGCCGAAATACATCATGGGCCATACATGGGTCGGAAGTTACAATGGGCTGGAATCATATTGGAAGGCCCAGATGAAGCTACTGGGCTTAATTCGGATAGGTTGTAACGGGCCATGAGTTAGCTGGCCGTAAATGGGCTATATACGAACAGGCTGTTAACAGACTTTCCGTGGGGCCGATAGCTTAACGGCGTCCCATTACGGTGGATGCCACGTGTCGGTCACCCTTGTCGAAAGCACTTCCATGACGCGCGATTTATTGTCATGGAAGTGGACACTTCCATGATGATAATTTTGGTAATGTCATGGAACACTTCTACGACAGCACAGGTATGACTATCTTGATTCTGTCATAGATTTGTCATGGATGTACATGCATGACAGAAAAACCTGACCTACTGTGACAAACACGTATCATCACAGAAGTGTCTTTTTTGTAGTGATAGAGGGGGGAGAGAGCATTCAGACCATCCACACCCTCACCAGCTCAAGCAAGCACATGAACACACCTCCTGAGGTTGTTCACCCTTTGTACCAGTTCATCCTCAGCCCACCTCGCGGCTAATCCACCACAAAGTAGGAGTAGGGTATTACACCGCAAGGTGGCCCGAACCTGGGTAAATTGCCTTGTCCCGTTCTTCTTCATTTCATCGGGCTAGGACGTGGGATCGATGAGTTCGCAGACTGGGAAGGTTGAGTACTTCGCACGCACCCTAGAGTTTGAATCTATCTTGGGTCTGCGGAGCCCCGAATCCGACATTGCTGGGATCAGGATTGCCACAGAATTGGGAATCAAGAAACTGATCATTCGAGGAGATTCACTACTTGTGGTGAGACAAGTCAACAAAGATTACCAAAGTCCATTGATGGAGGCATACGTTGAGGAAGTGAGAAGACAGGAGGAGCGCTTTGATGGATTGCAAACAGAGAACGTTCCCTGTGCGGAAAACAGCATAGCTGATCATCTGTCAAAGTGTGCTGCGCAAAAACTTCCTGTGGAACCAGGAACTTTTGTTCTCCATCTTACTCAGCCCTCCGTATCCCCGACAACAATGTCCCAAAAAGAGGAGGAAGTTGGACTCCGGTAAGCCTCTCCTGGTAGAGCCTCCCGGGGCTCCTGGTAGGGACCATGCCGGAAACAAGTCCGCATTGATTGCCGGGCTGCGCCCTCCTACCGGGCCACTGGTCCCTGCGGTCGAGGAACACGCTCCCCCAGATGAGGAGGTGCTGCTAGTCCTTGTTGCCTAGCCCCAGGCTCCAACTTGGGCAAGGCACATAATCCATTTCCTCCAAACTGGAGAACTTCCCGATGAGCAAGAGAAAGCTGAAAGAGTAGCCCAGAGGGCCAGTATGTATCAGTTTGTCGATGACACTCTATACAGAAGGAGGCCCAATGGTGTAAAATTGAAGTGCATTTGCCGGGAAGAAGGAAAGGAACTTCTGGCAGGAATACACAAAGGCATGTGCGGCTCCCACATTGGAATAAGGGCATTAGTTGGGAAAGTATTCCGGCAAGGATTCTATTGGCCCACAGCCCACCAAGATGCGGTCGAGCTAGTCACCAAGTGTGAAGCCTGCCAGTTCCATTCCAAGAACATCCATCTGCGTGCACAAGCTCTTCAGACAATCCCTTTGTCATGGCCGTTTTCGGTCTAGGGGCTCAATACCCTCGGCCCTTCCCCCGAGCTGTTGGGGGCTTTGAATTCTTGTTTGTTGCCATCGAAAAGTTTACAAAGTGATCGGAAGTAGATGCCGTGAGAAAAGGTGACTACTCAGTCAGCTATCAAGTTCTTGAAAGGATTGGAGTGCCGCTTCGGGGTCCCTGCCCGGATCATCACCAACAATGACACCAAATTGATGAGCCGCACCTTTATGCAATACATTCATGCCCTCAGAAGCAAGATCTCATTTGCTTCTGTTGCACATCCCAGAAGCAATGGACAAGAGGAGAGGGCGAACGCTGAAGTGTTGCGAGGACTCAAGACAAGAACATTTGATATGCTGCAGAAGTGTGGCAGGTGATGGATCGATGACCTGCCGGTGGTACTCTGGTCCCTCAGAACGCCACCAATCCGAGCTACCGGGAAAACTCCCTTCTCCCTAGTCTCTGGGGCAGAAGCAGTTATCCCCATGGAACTCATTTATGGGTCACTGTCGGTGTCAAAACCGGCGGATCTCGGGTAGGGGGTCCCGAACTGTGCGTCTAAGGCGGATGGTAACAGGAGGCGGGGGACACGATGTTTACCCAGGTTTGGGCCCTCTCGATGGAGGTAATACCCTACTTCCTGCTTGATTGATCTTGATGATATGAGTATTACAAGAGTTGATCTACCACGAGATCGTAGAGGCTAAACCCTAGAAGCTAGCCTATGGTATGATTGTTGTTGTCCTACGGACTAAACCCTCCGGTTTATATAGACACCAGAGGGGGCTAGGGTTACACAGAGTCGGTTACAAGGGAGGAGATCCACATATCCGTATTGCCAAGCTTGCCTTCCATGCCAAGGAGAGTCCCATCCAGACACCGGACGAAGTCTTCAATCTTGTATCTTCATAGTCCAACAGTCCGGCTAAAGTATATAGTCCGGCTGTCCGAGGACCCCCTAATCCAGGACTCCCTCAGTAGCCCCTGAATCAGGCTTCAATGACGATGAGTCCGGCGCGCAGATTGTCTTCGGCATTGCAAGGCGTGTTCCTCCTTCGAATATTCCATAGAAGATTTCGAACACAAGGATAGTGTCCGGCTCTGCAAAACAAATTCCACATACCACCGTAGATAGAATAATATTTCCACAAATCTAATCTGCTGACAGCTTTTCTTAATATGACGTTCTGCCGTGGTCTGGTCATGACGAACCATTTTTCCGAGCCTGCCACTGCACGTGTTGCGAGGCGGTTTTGTTGGCATGTCTTGTCGAAGCAGAGATTGTGTCCCTCTTTTCACGGGGTTCTCATCAATACGGGTGTGGGTAACCCAATCGTACCCGCTGGCACGACTCCTCGATTTTAGGCAATTCCCAGACGGTCGTGCGGAGGGCGCTTGATATTCACCTTCTTTATAAAGGGGTCAAGGCCAGTCCTTTTCTTCTTGCGCTCGATCTTTCCCTTCTCCCACCTCGAATTCCAGCACCCAAGGCGGAGGCCAAGCGCTTCGGACCTTCAATCATGTCCGGATCCAACCTTCAAGGCCGGTGGGTGGCTTCCTCCGTCACAGAGGAGGACATCAAGAAGCTAAGAGAAGCCAGGTATCTGACCACCGAAATCTCGCACAGGCTGCCTGCTCAAGGGCAGGTCATCCCCACTCCCGAACCTAACGAGAGTGTCGTATTCGTTACCCACTTCCTCCGAGGGCTAGGCTTTAGTCTTGATCCCTTTGTTAGAGGGCTTATGTTCTATTACGGGCTCGATTTCCATGATCTGGCTCCGGATTCCATCCTTCACATCTCGTCGTTTATCGCCTGTCACGACCGGTTTTTCAATAATATAATTATTGAGAGACCAATCCCTTTTACGGACCAGTAAGGAAGAATTCCTTCTCACTGGTAGACAATATCATGGTCACAGAAGAAAAATACCAGGAGTACTGAATATAATACAAAGTTGAGCGGAAACTGCCCAACAATTTATTACATGCACGCCGGTAAAACAAGACGGCGGATAGGGTGGCATAACTACTAACTCACGATAAAAACGGAGGTGGAAATATCACTGCGAAGTGAGTGATATGACTCCTGAAGACTACAGCTCTTCGAGCGTCGGAGTGAGGCTCGAGGAGACTCATTGCGGGTGGCGGAAGCGTATATAATACAAGTGACCAATATCCAGGATCGCGCTGGACTGGCTGGGACTCCTCTAGGCATCGGATGCGCTATCAAACTCTTCATCCAAGAGATCGCCTTCACCAACATCTGGCCAAGTCAACAAGCCAGGTGAGTACTATGAAAGTACTCGCAAGACAGTTCGGACATAAGATATAACAAATGTAAACATGAAGCATATAAACAAGTTAACCAGTGCGTTCAGACATAGAGATAATAATTACTGGGTGCCAAATGAGTGTCTGAATGACTCCTCGAGAGGAAACTGCAAGGATAATAATACTGTTGCCAAACGAGTGTCTGAATGACTCCTCGAGAGGAAACTGCAAGGATAATAATACTGGTGCCAAACGAGTGTCTGAATGACTCCTCGAGAGGAAACTGCAAGGATAATAATACTGGTGCCAAACGAGTGTCTGAATGACTCCTCGAGAGGAAACTGCAGAATAATAATGCCACAGTCGGGCGTCGGGGCGACACCACATAAAGGGCTTATAACAGAAAATAAAGGCAGTGCGTGCCACAGTCGGACGTCTGAGCGACATCACATAAAGGGCTTATATTTCAAAGTAGGAAACAAAAACATGCCGCAGTCGGACGTCTGAGCGACATCACATAAAGTGCTTATATTCAAGCTCAAAAATACAGTAGCTCGAGATTATAAATTATTACAAGTATGAGACAAAATAAGGTTAGTCCATCCACAATAGTAATAACATTTAAACTGGGTTAACCACTTGAGCTTGTTCACCGGGGACAAGTTTTCCACGCGGATAGATATGGATATACTGATTTCACTACTTGAACATGGGTACGGTGATTTGGAAGAATTTGACTCTGCAGCGTTTGTACTTAACCACAGCCAACGGATTTCCGTAGTCACGGGGACTAGTTCCGTTTACGGTGTTTTGGAAGAAACACGTCTAACCAGTACACACCCATTTCAATATTCCGAAGCCAGGGATCACCCTCGGCAACGTTCAAGAAAAACCTTGAGACGGGGAGGCTACAACCTCGCATAGCATGGGATCAAATTTCTATACGCGCGCTCTAAGGGGGTGCCCCCCCTCTCGGTCCCCACCGGAAACACCCATGCCCCCTGACCGGATGACTGGCTTTAATCCTGGGCCAAGGTACCATCATCCCGGCCTCTCTGTTTGGTGTGTACACGGAAAGAGGTTACCAACTTACTAAACCGCATCCTGGCAAATGAAACATGTGGCAGCACGGGAGGGGGAAGAACGATAACGTGGTTCCGTCCACGTTAACGTCGGAATTCGTCGGATGACGCAAGGCTGGTATGCTACAATAGTACCACCTTGCTGCCCTTCATGTCACCACATGATTAGGCCATCTCTCATCAGAGATCATCGCAACTTTGGAACATGCGGGTAGTTGCCTTACAAGCAACGAGCTATTCACCGACACTCATACGTCACGCACAAACTTTCACGCAAACATGCAAAACACCTATCATATCAAATGTTCAAACATGCTTGCCTGGTTCGGAGAAGTCGGAGTCTAGCTCGGCGAAGTTCGCGGCTCCGTCACCTCTCCCGGAACCTATGGCAATAACGAAAACGGGTACTAACGTGAAAACCAACGCGTGTACAGAAACTTCTCCAAAAAATTTCCAAATAAATCCCATAACAAACTAGACAAAATTTTAGGAATGTCAGAAAAAGAATCACTCAAAAATCCCTTTTCATTTAAAAGTTATAAAGGTTTCTGTCCAGGGACCTATCTGTAATGAAACAGAAAAGTTCCAGGGTTTTAACTGAGAAAACAGAAAACGGTTCGATTGGAAATGCGCAAGCTCAAGAAGGAAAGCGTATTTGCCCAAAGGCGCCAACAGAAAACGGTTCGCGAGGGGAAACAGAAGAGAGGCTGACAGGGGGGTCCCACGTGTCAGGTTTAAAAAGCTCGCCGGCGCCCGAAGACTGCGGTGGACGCCGGCGTCGAACCACGGCGAGTTAGGAGGATCGGAGGGTACCAAGAGCTTCAGCGTGTTCTTCCGCGTCGGTGGGTGGTGGACTCGACCGTCGGAGAGCACCACATCGACGGCGACACTTTCTCTGGCGGACGGCGGCTCGGGTGGTGGTGGAGAACTCCGGTGGAGGGCTGCAAACTTCGAATTGAAGTGCGGGTCAGAAGGAGGGATGCATAGTGAAACTACTGGCAAGAGATGGGAGGCAGAGGCGCACGCACGGGAGCGAATCGAGCTGGATCCCGTGGCGGGTCGCGGCGGCCGGAGTCGAGGAAGGAGACCTCCTCGGGGCCCTTCCAGTGGCTAGGCGTGCTCTAGGTGGAGTGCAGGGATGGTGTGGGTTCGAGTTGAAGCTCGGGGCCTCTATTTATAGGCGGATCGACGGAGTGGCCGTGAACGGAGAATCTCCGGCGAGAAATTACGGCGATGCAGTGGATTGGCAGGAGGTTTGAGTGGCCAGGCAGGATCAGTGGAAGTTAATGGTGCCGTTCCCCCGCTAATCTCGGCTGGTCTTGGCGTAACGGCGTCGGTCCACGGTGAGGTGGCCGCACGGGCACGACGGCGGCAGAGAGCGCGCTCCACGCCCTGCGGTTCGCGACGAGAGTGGCAGCGCATTCGGGGGAGTGGAAGGCCACGCGGCGAGCTCCGGTGGCTTGGGCGGCGCTGGGTGGCGCCGTCAGCGCCGCGCCTCTCTCTGGCGGCCGCAAAGCCGCCGCTGGCGTCGGTCACGGGGCGGCGCACCTTCTGCTGCTCATCACTGACGTCCGCAAGGTGCCAGACGCTCGTGCGGTGCAGAGGACAAGGGGGAGGGGACAGGGAACATGGCGACACAGCGGCACTGGCGAGATCGACGTCGGGTTCTGAAGAAAACGACAGTGCACTGAAATGTTCTCTGAACTTTCTGAACCTGATTTTGACAATGCACTGCAGGTGTTCGACAGAAGGATTTGGCAATGAGAAATTTTTTTCTGGAGCTGGTACTTGGTGAGGTGACCACTCAATGCACCCAGAGGCTGCCTGATTTTACTTGGAATTTTTGGAGAAAGTTTTGAATGAATTTCACCAAATTTGACAAATCTGGCCCAAACTTGCAGCAAGTGTAGTTTGAAAATTTTGAACTGAAGACCAGTGGATCTTCATGGATCTTGGTTGAGGGTTCAAAGGACTAGGGAGGGGAGTTGGTTTGGGGGCAATAATCAAAGCAGAAAGGGTAGCTCCTTTGTAAATCACCAATGGCTAGAATAGAAGACAGAAATTTGTTTGAATATGTTTTGAATGGAAAAAAATTATATGGAGAGGTACAACTTGCTAGATGTGATGCAAAACATGATCCAGAGATGAGGGAAGGTTTAGGACAGTGGATTTGCACTAAGGCCATGGCAAGAAGGAATTGTTGAAAGTGGCAAAGGATTATTCCAAAAGCCATAGTGCATTTTCAAAGAGATTTTCAAAAGTCATTTTCCTCAAGTGAAAAGCATTTGCCTTGAGTCAAAATAAAAAGCAAGAACCTCCAAGACCAAAGACAGATCTTGGGTGAATCCAAATAAAACTTTTGCCATAAAAAAATATTTGAAAGGGAGAGTTCTTTTGAGGAAAAATTTGAATCACCTCCCTCAAGTCAAATAAAATCTTTTGAAAAAATCCAAATAAAAACTTGGGTGTCACATCGCCGTGTGTGAGGCCTTCCTCCGCATCGCCCCACACATCAGCTTATGGCTCAAGACCTTAAATGTGAAGCCGAAGATGTTCGATGGGCGACACGCAGAGTGCGGAGGCGCCATAATAAGCAAAGGCATCGATGCTCCTTGGCCAAAGGGATCCTTCCCCGAGATGTCCAACTTATGGCAGCGGGAGTGGTTTTACATCACGGCTCCCTGAAGCACTAAGTGGGTAGCTGCCCCTGCCTTCCGTTCGGGCCCCCGCCACAACTAGCGTCATGGGTCAACAAGGGGCTGGACTAGGGGCCGCTAATGACGTGCCGACATTGCAGAGTCGCATCCGGGATCTCCTGAAGAGAGATGTCAGCCTTGTCAAGGTAATGCAAGTCATGCTAGTTCGTCGGGTCCTGCCATGCCAACGTCGATCTCTCCGTATGTGGGAGTTCAACCCGGAAGGACCGTGAACCATTCAGCAATTCTTCGGCGTGACGCTCGAAGAGATGTACAGATTGTTCTTCGGATCACGAATAAAGTGTCCGGACACCACCGAGGATGCGGGCCTAAACTGCAACCGTCCAGACACCCAAGTAAGTAACTCTTCGGCCGAACATGTTGTCTCTTTATTTATCACAACATCATTCCGAAAAGTCGGTCTTTGACCAGCACTGGATAAAAAAGGTGAAGGCTCCCCTTCCCGAAGGCTCTCTGGACCCTCTACTAGCCAGGATGCTTGAGCTTGCGCCTTATCAAGCGCCCTCAGGGGAAGATAAAGGGAGAAATAAGGAAGCCGAAAGCGGGCCTCGATCATTATTCATCCAAACCGGGGGAATTAGTGCCTCCGCGAAGGAGGATAACCGTGGAGAAGAATCTAAAATTCCCTCTCCCCAAGGAAGGAAGAGGACCGCCTCTGAAGACTTGGAAACAATGGTTTCGAAACGAGGGAAGAAACCTTTGTCAGGGGGCCCTACCCCGGAGGGCATCCTTACCGCACAGTGCCCACAAGCGGACCAGCCCTCCACCGAGCTGTAAGTAAACAAAAGTACTTTATAGTAAATATATCTTACTTTATTTTCGAGGACAATAACCGAGACGTATGTCTTGTAGTTCGGATCGTAGCCCTTCTCGACAGAGTTCGTCTTCGGGGGATCTTCTTCCGGAGATGATGGAGAGAGAAATGCCTCCTGAGGCGGACGACCTAGAGGTGTCGTCACGGATGATTTCTCCTGATCACCACGGCCAGAAGGTAACCCTTCAGCCTCCCGAAGTCCGGAGTATTCGGCTCCTAAGGGGAGTAACAGAAAGAGTCCGGAACTATCCGGTGCGCGACCAGAATCACTAAGGAATCTTCTGGAGCAAGCGGCTATCTCAGAAGCGCATCGTACGTTAATGGGTACGGTAGTTGAGAGGATTTCATCCGCCGAAAGCGGGTTGCATGAAGCTTTTATGAGCCTGCTGAGAGGCTTTGAGGTACGCAAAGTAATATGTATATTTTTGACGGTACCGCACACGCTAGGTGTGCCCTATGCGGATAGTAGCCCATGAGACTCTGGTTGCTGTCAAAAAAGGCGGCAAACAGAGGATCATAGTCCCAGGTAATGATCATGTCGCTTTTCATGTGCAGGCGGCTGAGGGTCCGGTGGCTAGCCGGACTGGTCAGTTTGCCAAACTGAAGCGGCAACTTGATGCGGCAGATGCCGACATCGTGCTTGTAAACAGGCGGCTTGACGAGGCATAGGGTATGTATTCTCCGGTGGTCAACATATATTAAGAGGAGCATGATGCTAGTATCTATAATATGCTGTGTCCGCAGATGGGGCTGCCGCCGTGGAGACCCTTCGGGCGGAACTTGGCCGAGCCAAGGAATAAGCCAGGAGGAGTGATGCGGCCGCCCTAAAGGCGGTCGAAGAGTTAAGAGCCGAACAGGCTGCGCATTGCCAGAGCAAAGAGAAATTAACCAAGATGGCTGTTGAGTTGAAAGATGCCGCCGACCGTTATGAGCTTCTTGAAAGGGAAAGTCAAACAAAGATGGCGGACCTGGAGAAAGCCATGGTAGCAGCCAAGGAAACCCGCTC
Organism: Triticum aestivum; assembly: GCF_018294505.1. Lineage (NCBI taxonomy): Eukaryota > Viridiplantae > Streptophyta > Magnoliopsida > Poales > Poaceae > Triticum > Triticum aestivum. Next base: position 292,000,781 of record NC_057814.1, on the reverse strand, counting down.
TAAAATTAGAGCGGCGAAGGAGGAGCTACGTCAAGCCAGAAATATCACGGCTAGGAAGCCCTTTTTGTTGCGGACGAAGTTCGGAGATCCTAAGTATGCCCTTCTGGATCAATTATGGAGTTCCGCGGACGCGTACTTGGATTTGGCAGCGATTGCTGCTGATGCGACCAAGTTTTTCAAAGATCAAAAAGATCACGAAGTGGAAAAGTTGTTCTGGTCACAGTTCAATGCTCCAGCGCGTCCGCTGCTGTTAAATGAGGAAATGGCCGAGTGGGCCGAGCTCCATAGGTTGTCCGGACTTGCCATGAGGTCTGTCGTGGATCGTCTTTGGCCGAAAGGACCAAGGCCGAATAGTTACTTTGGTCTAGTGCAACGATTCCTTGGTGCTATGCCGCATATCGACGCTGTAAAGAGGTCGGCGTGCATAGAGGGTGCACGGATGGCTCTTGCCCGTGTCAAGACATACTGGGCAGAGATGGAGGCCACCACTATTGCAACCCAGAATCCGGCCGTAGACCAGGTTTCGGCCGAGCACTATTTTGAAGGAGTCCTAAAAGGTGCTCGTTTAATAGAGGCTCGGTGCTCGAAGAGTGTCATGTTCGAGTGACATCTATCCCGATTGTAAAAACAATGCTATTTAAATTATAAAGGCTGTGTTTATACTTTTGCTTGAAAGTATTATGATGCCTCCTGTGCGGCCATTTATGTATATATGTATATAACCTGAAAGTTTGCAGTCGTCGGCTTCAGCCCCCACGCATATAATGCGGGGGTGTTCGCAAAAGCGCGTGTTCACACTTGATCCAACGTCTTGGTCCATTAAGGAGGTGGTAGCGCGGCGAACGAGGCAGTCGGACTATATTGCTTTAACACTTTCACTTAACCATAGGAGTTTGACAGTGGGGCTACTATATAGCCCCTGGTACTTCCGCGCTCATCCGAGTACGGGGCGCGTACGTACATGACCGGGAAAACCGGCCCTTCGTTAATGCGGAGGAATCCCGAAGATTCCGCTAAGTCATCAAGTGGTTGACCAGTCTCGCGCTTTATCATGACAGTCAGTTTTTGGCTTTCTCTACTGAGGTGCTCATCCGGATGAACCAGGGCACAATCACAGTAGTTCTCCCGGTGCCACCTTAGCTGATAGAGCGGAACGTAAGGTAGCAAAACGCGGGAGCCGGGCAAACCCAACATTTGACCAAAGACATGATTCGGAGCTGGTGCATATAAGGCCAAACTCGCGACGCCGAACACTCCCGAAGGTGTTCGGTCTTTACAACATGTACCGGGCTGAGTAACGCCCTTGATAATGGACCCTAAATTTCCAGGTACGTGCACTAGTCTGACGTGGCGAAATGCCAACAACGTCAGCATCCCTCACGGTTGTGTTAGGTATCCGGGGGGGTGTCAAGCAACAAGAGACAGTAAGAAAGGTTTACATCGGGTCTTAATCTAAAAAGAAACCTTTGAGCGGGGCCCTGCTGCACGTCTGCGCCTGTGTCTCCGTCGTGCCGTATCCTGGAAGGGTGTAGCACGATTGTCATCTATAAAAGAGAAAAACTTACATGAAAGTCTTCGTGCGAAAAACTAATTATTCTCATTAAAATTCAATCTAAATGAGGTAAAGCCGAACTGTAGTCCTTTTTACATGCGGGAAGCACCTGGTACCACCTATGGGGGTATATCCATCAAACCAATCTCAGGTTTATCTAAGCTGTTACAGCTAGTGGTGCGCCGGACTCGTCTAACCATGTCCGCGGTCTTGACGGCCGATCATTTATTCTGATTGGAGAGGCCGTTTAGTGTTCGGCTGCTAAAGCCGCCACACGTTCTTCCGCGCGTAAGGAACGCTCAGTATTTCCGCTAACTATGATGATGCCACGTGGACCGGGCATCTTGAGCTTAAGAGAAGCGTAATGCGGTACTGCATTAAAACGAGCGAAGGCTGTTCTTCCGAGTAGTGCTTGATAGCCGCTTCGGAATGGAGCGATGTCGAAGGTTAACTTTTCACTTCGGAAGTTGTCGGGAGAACCGAATACAACCTCTAGTACTAGAGAGCCCGTACAGCGGGCCTCTGGGCCTGGTATTACCCCTTTAAAGGTAGTATTGCTTTGGCTGATTCTTGTCGGGTCTATCCCCATTTTGCGGACTGTGTTCTGATATATCAGATTAAGACTACTGCCGCCGTCCATGAGGACTTGGGTGAGATGGTATCCGTCGATAGTTGGGTCTAGCACCAAGGCAGCCAATCCTCCGTGCCAGATACTAGTTGGGTGATCCCTGCGATCAAGAGTGATCGGGCAGGCCGACCAAGGGTTGAATTTAGGGGCGACGAGCTCTACGGCGCATATGTCTCGGAGTGCGTGTTTGCTCCTCCTTTTTGTTACGTGAATCACGTTCACTATTTTGACCTCTGGTGGGAAATTTTTTCTGTCCCCCAGTGTTTTGCTGTCGAGGCTCATCCTCGTCTTCACTTGGTGTCTCCCTCCCCTTGTGTTCGGCGTTTAGCTTGACGGCCTGCTTGAAAACCCAGCATTCTCTGTGGGTGTGATTTGCAGGTTTATCGGAGGTGCCATGAATCTGACACAATTTGTCTAGAATCTCGTTTAGGCTGGACGGTCCATCTCTGTTGCCTTTGAAAGGCTTTTTCTGTTGACCGGGTCGAGAGCCCCTAAATCCGGCGTTTACCGCCGTGTTGTCTGGGCTGTCTTCGTTATTTTGATGCTTGCTTTTACTGCATCGTGGTTTTCCATTGCCATCCCTGACTTCAGATGTGCCTGGGTCGCTAGTGCTACTACGGGCCAGCCAGCTATCTTTGCCCGCGCAAAAGCGGGTCATAAGGCTTGTTAGGGCTGCCATTGTCCTCGGTTTTTCTTGGCCGAGGTGTCTGGCGAGCCATTCGTCTCGGACACTGTGTTTGAAAGCTGCTAAGGCTTCGGCGTCCGTGCAGTCGACAATTTGATTCTTCTTAGTGAGAAATCTGTTCCAAAGCTTTCGGGCTGACTCTCCGGGCTGCTGAATTATATGACTTAAATCGTCTGCATCCGGAGGTCGGACATAGGTCCCTTGAAAGTTAGCCCTAAAAGCATCCTCAAGCTCCTCCCAACTTCCAATTGAATTTTCAGGGAGGCTCTTCAGCCAGTGCCGAGCTGGTCCTTTCAACTTGAGCGGCAAGTATTTGATGGCGTGGAGATCGTCTTCGCGAGCCATATGGATATGGAGGATGAAGTCCTCAATCCAGACCCCAGGGTCTGTCGTTCCGTCGTACGCCTCTATGTTCACAGGCTTGAATCCCTCTGGAAATTCGTGATCCAGCACCTCGTCGGTGAAGCATAGGGGGTGTGCGGCACCCCTGTATTTGGATGTGTCATGGTGTTCTGACAGTTGTAGTGTTCGGTTTTGATTCTGCGCTGGAGCGCGCTTCCTAGATCCGTAGATGGATCTGGTCATGCCGGCTTTTTGATGCAAGTCCTCGCGTGAATCGTGTGCTGCCTTATGTGCGGCCTCGTTAGCCGCCCAATTGCGGCCACGAGGTGGTCGATCCGACTGGTTGGCCGTTTTATTTTTCGGCTGTGTAGGCTCTACGGACTCATCATCGAACTCAAGCAACAGCTTGCGCTTTGGATAGCTCTTTGTGTGGCGACTGCCACCATACTTTTCTTCAGTGTCGAGCACTTGGTTCCATCTACTGTTGAGCGTATTATGTGCAGCCTTAAGCCTTTGCTTCTGCTTCTTCAGACTCCTCGCGGTGGCAATAAGCCTTCTATGGAGGTTCTCTTGTTCCAAGTGCCTTTCTGGGATGATGTGTGCATCGTCGTCCGGACTGTTTTCCTCTCCCGAGAGAGGTTGATGAGCTTTATCTTTGGCGTCACCATGATCAGACAGCGGCTCCATAATATGTTCGTCGTCCGCTGGTTCATCCTGCTTTGTCACTGGGTCCGTGTGGTCATTGTTTCCTCTGGAGTCGACCGGGGTATTATTTTTTCTTGCGTTGTTATCATTGTTTTTGCCGAGGCGGGATTTGGAGCGGCGCTACGTAGTCGCTTTGGCTGCTTCTCGAGGGAATTATCCCTCGCTGCATCCTTCCGTTCCTCGTCATTGTTTTCTTCGGGTGTATCCACCATATATATCATGTGATGAAGTGGCTGTCCAGCGCCCTGTGGGCGGTGGTTCCTGTTCTTCTCCTGCATCGTCGTCCATACCGTCGATGTCTTCGGAGTCGAAATCCAGCATGTCGGTTAAGCCATCGACAGCGGCTATTAAGTGGGTGGTGGGTGGGGAACGAATTTTTTCATCGTCCGCCTCCCACTCGAGCCGGACATAGTTCGGCCAAGGGCCTCCTGACAAGGAGAGAGACTTTAGTGAATTTAGCACATCGCCAAAGGGCGAGTGCTGAAAGATATCCGCGGAGGTAAACACCATGATCGGCGCCCAATCAGATTCGATAGGCATGGACGCATGAAGTTCGGGGCCTGTGGCCGGGGACGAATCCAAGGATCCGGCGACACAGGTCTCATAGGAGGTGAAGTCAGTATTCGGCGCTATCACCACTGAGTGTGTGGCCTCCAAGGCGGGGTCCATCCACCCGTCCTTGGATGGCGCAATCGACTCCGGATCTAGGGTCAGAGTAGCCACGGGTGTGATCTCCCGAACACCGTCCGACGGCAAAGCTAAGTCGTGCTCGTCGTGACTGTGCGGCGCACCTGACAAGGGCTCAAATCCGTCAAAGATCAAGTCTCCGCGGATGTCGGCAGTGTAGTTTAAATTTCCAAACCTGACCTGACGGCTAGGGGCGTAGCTCTCGATCTCCTCCAGATGGCCAAGCGAGTTGGCCCGCAGTACGAAGCCGCCGAATACGAAGATCTGTCCGGGGAGGAAAACCTCACCCTGGATCGCATTGTTGCCGATGATTGAAGGAGCCATCAAGCCTTTATCGCGACGGCACAGTGGAACTCTCAATGAAAGCACCAATGTCGGTGTCAAAACCGGCGGATCTCGGGTAGGGGGTCCCGAACTGTGCGTCTAAGGCGGATGGTAACAGGAGGCGGGGGACACGATGTTTACCCAGGTTCGGGCCCTATCGATGGAGGTAATACCTGTTGGGGAACGTAGTAATTTCAAAAAAATCCTACGCACACGCAAGATCATGGTGATGCATAGCAACGAGAGGCGAGAGTGTTGTCCACGTACCCTCGTAGACCGAAAGCGGAAGCGTTAACACAACGCGGTTGATGTAGTCGTACGTCTTCATGATCTGACCGATCAAGTACCGAATGCAGGGCACCTCCGAGTTCAGCACACATTCAGCTCGATGGCGTCCCTCGAACTCCGATCCAGCCGAGTGTTGAGGGAGAGTTTCGTCAGCACGACGGCGTGGTGACGATGATGATGTTCTACCGACGCAGGGCTTCGCCTAAGCTCCGCAACGATATTATCGAGGTGTAATATGGTGGAGGGGGGCACCGCACACGGCTAAAATATCGTATATCAATTGTGTGTCCAGAGGTGCCCCCTGCCCCCGTATATAAAGGAGCAAGGGGGGAGGCCGGCCGGCCCTTGGGGCGCGCCAAGGAGGGGGGGAGTCCTCCTCCTAGTAGGAGTAGGACTCCCCTTTCCTAGTCCAACTAGGAAGAGAGAAGGGGGAAGGAAAGAGATGGAGAGGGAGAGGGAAAGAGGGGCCGCGCCCCCCTCCCCTAGTCCAATTCGGACTCCCCACGGGAGGGGGGGCGCCACCTCCTGGGCTGCTGCCCTCTCTCTCCCCTCAGGCCCACTAAGGCCCAATACTTCCCCGGGGGGTTCCGGTAACCCCTCCGGCACTCCGGTTTTATCCGAAACTTCTCCGGAACACTTACGGTGTCCGAATATAGTCATCCAATATATCAATCTTTATGTCTCAACCATTTCGAGACTCCTCGTCATGTCCGTGATCATATCCGGAACTCCAAACAACCTTCGGTACATCAAAACATATAAACTCATAATAAAACTGTCATCGTAACTTTAAGCGTGCGGACCCTACGGGTTCGAGAACTATGTAGACATGACCGAGACACCTCTCCGGTCAATAACCAATAGCGGAACCTGGATGCTCATATTGGTTCCCACATATTCTATGAAGATCTTTATCGGTCAGACCGCATAACAACATACGTTGTTCCCTTTGTCATCGGTATGTTACTTGCCCGAGATTCGATCGTCGGTATCTCGATACCTAGTTCAATCCCATTATCGGCAAGTCTCTTTACTCGTTCCGTAATACATCATCCCGCAACTAACTCATTAACCATAATGCTTGCAAGGCTTAAAGTGATGTGTATTACTGAGTGGGCCTAGAGATACCTGTCCGACAATCGGAGTGACAAATCGTAATCTCGAAATACGCCAACCCAACAAGTACCTTTGGCGACACCTGTAGAGCACCTTTATAATCACCCAGTTACGTTGTGACGTTTGGTAGCACATAAAGTGTTCCTCCGGTAAACGGGAGTTGCATAATCTCATAGTCATAGGAACATGTATAAGTCATGAAGAAAGCAATAGCAACATACTAAACAATCGAGTGCTAAGCTAACGGAATGTGTCAAGTCAATCACGTCATTCTCCTAATGAGGTGATCCCGTTAATCAAATGACAACTCATGTCTATGGCTAGGAAACATAACCATCTTTGATTAACGAGCTAGTCAATTAGAGGCATACTAGTGACACTCTGTTTGTCTATGTATTCACACATGTATTATGTTTCCGGTTAATACAATTCTAGCATGAATAATAAACATTCATCATGATATAAGGAAATAAATAATACTTTATTATTGCCTCTAGGGCATATTTCCTTCAATACCCTACTTCCTGCTTGATTGATCTTGATGATATGAATATTACAAGAGTTGATCTACCACGAGATCGTAGAGGCTAAACCCTAGAAGCTAGCCTATGGTATGATTGTTGTTGTCCTACGGACTGAACCCTCCGGTTTATATAGACACCGGAAGGGGGCTAGGGTTACACAGAGTCGGTTAGAAGGGAGGAGATCTACATATCCGTATTGCCAAGCTTGCCTTCCACACCAAGGAGAGTCCCATCCGAACAAGGGACGAAGTCTTCAATCTTGTATCTTCATAGTCCAACAGCCCGGTTGAAGTATATAGTCCGGGTGTCCGAGGACCCCCTAATCCAGGACTCCCTCAGTCACCTCGAGTGCTTGCCTACGATGAAGTAGCGCAAGATCATCACCGGCGTGATGACACTGTGCTTCTCGAGGAGAACCGTTTTCGAGCTGCTACGCATGCTGCACGCTACCGGCAAGTCCTGCGTCGCTATCACAGCCGTAGGGTTCATGCCTGGTGTTTTGAGGAAGGTGACCTTGTCCTTAGGCGCGTTTAGTCCGCCAAGGTTGCAAACAAGTTGACGCCGAAGTGGGAAGGCCCTTACCGGGTAGTACAAGTCACACGACCTGGCGCAGTCTGTCCGAAGACCGGAGATGGCATTCAATTGCAAAACTCATGGAAAATTAAGCATCTCCGCAAGTTCTACCCGTAAGGCGTGGCTGTCGGGCCCTGCCCCGCAGCCACCCTTTTGTACAGGCCTTGCCTCAGTTGCATGTAACCCCTTGTACAAAGCCAGGCGCAGACCCTGAGCAACAGAAAAATAAATGAAGCGTTGTTGGCCCCCGACAAGTTGAATGCATGCACAAGCATTTCATGAGCATCGCATGTTAATGTAGATAGAATTGCATTTGGCATCATTTCCATCTGCATAAACTGCAGGTTCCTGCTGAAAACATGGCCTCCAAGGGAAGCTGGAAAGATGAGCCAACACTGCGATCTCCGGCAAGCCAAACAGATAAGTTCTATCTCTTGTCTGTACGTGTTCTGTAAGTAAAGACTTGTGAATTAGAGAACCTCGCCGCTTTTTGAAACTTAGGTGCTCCCATCCCTTGACTCGAACGTTGCTTCGATTAGGATGGTCGCAGTGGCCTTTGATGAAAAAAGATTGGCGGGGACTGGTCCCTCGTCACAAATTGTGCCCGGTACGCTTAACTCCCCCACAACAAAATAGAGGGTACCGGCAGGATAGCCTGCCGGGGGATACTCGTTTATTTAAAAATATAGAGGCATTCCACCTCTGCATGGACATACACATGCACGAGGCCCCGACAAGGTTCATCTTTTTCATTAATATGCTGATCAAACAAGTGCAGACCTTATAGGACACAGACATGGATTAAAGAGATTACATTATTTGAACTAAAATTTGGCAAGTGCTTACAGATTTAAGATCGAAAAAGATAAGTGCCCCGTGATGCCCTTTCTTGTCCCTCTCCTCCTAGGCACTGCGGTAGGAGGTGAAGAGGGCAAAAGGGGTGCCTGGGCAGAAGCCCAACCTGACCCTGTCAGGCTCCAGGAGAGGTAGTCTTTCGGGGGCGGGAGGGCACCAACGAAGGAGACGACGAAGAGCATGGCGGAGAAGACCCGTCAACCGCCACCACCAGGGCCAGCAGAACGCGACAGGGCTAATGGAGCTGTAACCCACGAGGAAGCCTGCCAGGATCCAGCTGGAAGGCTGCTGGAGGAACCAGAGGCACCACCCCCACCTCTGCTCCCAACTCCCCGGAAAATCACCTTGTTGGAGAGGAGGTGCAGATGGTGCTGCCGCCGCCTGACGGTGACGGTCCGGCTGATGCTCAGCCGGAGTCAGAGGCGTCGCCCTCTCGATTGGTGTTATCGTCATCACCATCACTATCCTCCTCATCGCTGTTGCTCGAGGAGGAGCTTTTGTCGTCGGTCGAGCTCTCCGCGCAGCACCCTAAGCAAGCACCAGAGCTCCCAAAAACTTTGACGGAAAGGAAACCGTCTTCCATTAACTTAAAATGGAAGATGTGCGCTTCCGACAAGCTATGGGCACAAGCAAAATTCTTCCAGCCTCTGCGGAAGTACATGATGTGAGGGGCGGGGAAATCTACATCCACTCGTATGCTGCCATTCCCACAACCCCTCATGTGCAATCTTAGTGCGCGCGGCTGTTTGAGCTCCATCGCCCTGGCAAATGGGGTGGGGAGGCGGAGATGACTGCGAACAGGCTTGTACAGCCTGATAACAAACTCCAGTGGCTGATCTCCGACATGACCTTCCAGCAGAGGAGGAGCGTTCGGCGAGGGCGCAATCAGAGCACCACCCCGTCCTCCTCCCCCTCGAGCGCCATGACAGCCACGACCTCGCCCCTGTCGGTGTTCTGGGAATGGGGGTACCCAGACTTGCCTACCTGCAGCCCACGGCGTAGCCCCATCGGCGGCCTGGTACGACCCACCTTCAGCTTTAACAACTGAAGACCCTCACGAGGGGCCAAGCCTCGCGAGGCGGACGACACCAAGACCTCTAGAAGGAGCGGCCTCCTGAGGCTGGCTCCTGAGGAGGGAGATTTCTGTGCAAGCCTCACCTCGCGAGGTTCGGGTGACGTGAGCCATGAAGACCAAGGCCAGGCGGGCACTAGTGGGTGCAGGACAGCAGTTTCCTCTTTGGTGCTAAGGAGGCAAGCGCAGGCGCGGAGTCCCAAAGAATCAGCCAAAGTTTTCCATTTCCATGCAACAAGACCAAGACCGCCAGGACGGCAGGACGGAGGTCATCACCGAGCCCACTGCAGCGTCATGACAAGAGGCTTTTGCAGGCGAAGACTACTTTTGTCAGGATAAGATGTACTAGTTGTCTCCCTTCAAATTTGGCCGTTGTAGGATCCCTTCCCACCTTCATTTGGGAAGAAGACCAAGGCCACTATAAGTAGAGCAGCACCACCACCGTAGAGAGGGATCGGATCCATTCCACCCTCACACCCACCAGCTCACTCCAGCGCAAGAACACTCCTCCTACTGAGGCTATTCTTCCACTATACTAGTTCATCCTCAGCCCACCTCGAGGCCAATCCACCATAAAGCAGGAGTAGGGTTTTACACCGCAAAGTGGCCCGAACCTGGTTAAACTGCCGTGTCCCATTTCCTTCTTGTTCATCGAGCTAGGCCATGAGGTTGGTGAGTAGGCAGACTGGGGAGGTAGAGTTCTTCGCACGCACCCCAGAGTTTGAATCTATCAAGGGTGTGCGGAGCCCGAAATCCAACATTTGGCGCGCCAGGTAGGGGTGCGTCGGAGCCACTCTTCCTGCAGTCGATTCGCCACCATTTCGCCGCCAAATGGCAGATGCTCATCGAGTTCGTGCTGAGCGCCGGGCTGCCCTCGCCGCCCGCGTTGCCCAGACGACACCCGCAGGCGATGGTGGTCCCCGTCGCCCGCGGCCAACGCTGCGACCGGCCCCGCGGCACATGAGCAGCAGGCTTCGTCGATGCAGCCCTCCATGCGGTGGGACGGGTGCACCGCCACTCCATCACTGACCCCGGGGGCTGCTTTGTTATCTCATGCTCGTCGCGGGCTGCGAACGCGCAGGCCGCGTTGCTCATGGCACGCGAGCTCCTGCGTTATCGACCCATCGATGACCTCTACGAGGATTGGTTGGACCGCATCGCCGAGCTTGTCAGTGCCCCCAGAGAGGCCCCTGCACTGTCCCGCTCGCTCTGTCCCCCGCCGCCTCTCGTGGGCGACGTGGCCCACGGCACGCCTCCTCCGCCCCCAAGACAAGAAATCACCCTCGAGCCAATGCGTGAGGCTCCACGGCGCGACCCGCCGCGCAAGGGCGCTGACACGTGACGAGGAAAGCTGCCAGGTGGTGCAGCGGCCGCACAGAGATGCGCGTGCGCTCCTAGCACCGCCACCTCAAGACATCGTGCCATGTACAGTGGTGGCACGCGAGCGCCAAGATCAGGCTGCTCCTCTAAGGCGGGCTGATACGTCTCCAACGTATCTATAATTTTTTATTGTTCCATGCTGTTATATTATCTGTTTTGGATGTTCAATGGGCTTTATTATACACTTTTATATTATTTTTGGGACTAACCAATTAACTGGAGGCCCAGCCCAAATTGATTTTTTTTGCCTATTTTAGTGTTTCGAAGGAAAAGAATATCAAACGAAGTCCAAACGGAATGAAACCTTCGGGAACGTGATTTTCGGAACAAACACGATCCAGAGGACTTCGAGTGGACGTCAAGCAATCAACAAGGAGGCCATGAGGCAGGGAGGCGCGCTTGCCCCCTGGGCGCCCCCACCCTCGTGGGCCCCTCGTAGCTCTCCTGACCGACCTCTTTCGCCTATATATACTCATATACCCTGGAAACATCAGAACAGGAGCCGAAACCCTATTTCCACGGCCGCAACCTTTTTTACCCGTGAGATCCCCTCTTGGGGCCTTTTCCGACGCTCCGCCGGAGGGGGCATTGATCATGGAGGGCTTCTACATCAACACCATAGCCTCTCCGAAGATGTGTGAGTAGTTTACCTCAGACCTTCGGGTCCATAGTTATTAGCTAGATGGCTTCTTCTCTCTCTTTGGATCTCAATACAAAGTTCTCCTCGATTCTCCTGGAGATCTATTCGGTGTAATCTTCTTTTGCGGTGTGTTTGTCGAGATCCGATGAATTGTGGGTTTATGATCAAGATTATCTATGAACAATATTTGAATCTCCTCTGAATTCTTTTATGTATGATTTGTTATCTTTGCAAGTCTCTTCGAATTATCAATTTGGTTTGGCCTACAAGATTGATCTTTCTTGCAATGGGAGAAGTGCTTAGCTTTGGGTTCAATCTTGCGGTGCTCGATCCCAGTGACAGAAGGGGAAACAACACGTATTGTATTGTTGCCATCGAGGATAAAAAGATGGGGTTTATATCATATTGCTTGAGTTTATCCCTCTACATCATGTCATCTTGCTTAAAGCGTTACTCTGTTCTTATGAACTTAATACTCTAGATGCATGCTGGATAGCGGTCGATGTGTGGAGTAATAGTAGTAGATGCAGGCAGGAGTCGGTCTGCTTGTAACGGACGTGATTCTTATATACATGATCATACCTAGATATTCTCATAACTATGCTCAATTCTATCAATTGCTCGACAGTAATTTGTTCACCCACCGTAATACTTATGCTCTTGAGAGAAGCCACTAGTGAAACCTATGGCCCCCGGGTCTATTCTCTATCATATTAGTCTATCGTTATTTCTATCACCGTTTATTTTGCTTTCTTTACTTTTAGTCTTTATCATAAAAATACCAAAAATATTATCTTATCATCTCTATCATATCTCACTTTTGCAAGTGGCCGTGAAGGGATTGACAACCCCTTTATCGCGTTGGTTGCAAGGTTCTTATTTGTTTATTTAGGTACGTGGGACTTGAAAGTGGTCTCCTCCTGGATTGATACCTTGGTTCTCAAAAACTGAGGGAAATACTTACGCTACTTTACTGCATCACCCTTTCCTCTTCAAGGGAAAACCAACGCAGTGCTCAAGAGGTAGCAAGAAGGATTCCTGGCGCCGTTGCCGGGGAGTCTATGCACAAGTCAAGACATACCAAGTACCCATCACAAACTCTTATCCCTCGCATTACATTATTTGCCATTTGCCTCTCGTTTTCCTCTCCCCCACTTCACCCTTGCCGTTTTATTCGCCCTCTTTTCCGTTCGCCTCTTTTTGCTTGTTCCTTGTGTTTGCTGCCATTATGTCTGAAACTGGGGAGGTTATCGTGGATAAGGGCAATATTAATAACATGGGAAGTTTTGATGCTTTTGATGATTCTCCTGAGGAACCTACTATCTTGCATAATAAGAGGTTTCGAATCGGTAGCGGTAATATTATTGGAAAAGGAGTTATTCAAGATTTCTTTTCTTGCGCCGGTGCTTTGCCCATTATGGGTGGCTCTATTCTTCATAGAACTAGAAGCCTTGCGGATGCAATATCTGTGCTCGTAGTTGAACTTGAAAGGCAATTTCTTCATATGCATCCTTGCATACAAAGAATTTTCCTAGAATTTTCTAATATTGAACACTCTTCTGTTAAGCGTGCCGCTGCTATCTTTTTGGCTCATGAGTTCAGATTTATAATGAAAGAGGCTAAAGAAATTTTTGCGCATTATAGGGTGAACGCGGGTCGTCCTCCCATAGAAGCTATCCTTTTTAACCAAGAAGACATAATGCGTTTACAATCTTTGGATCATGTTGCTTATAATGAAAACCCTAGGAAAAAGGTTCCTACCGATGTTCTAGTGGATAGAATTTCTGAACTTAATGATGATTTTGCTATTCAGAATAACGGGTTTGGTTTTTCTCTTGAACAAAGACTTGTAACTTTTTTCCAAAAGAACGCTTGTATTGATGAATTGGTTGGGCAACATAAGGGGCCAAAGGAGGAACCCATACCTCCCGAGATTGATCTTGGGGCCTTTTGTCCCATTAAATTTAGCCCCTTTGATTTTTTTTTGCCACAAAGGAAACTTGCTGCTGAACGTAGAGAATATGAGAAGATTTTTCATGATTTTCCTTACCATTATTATGGCAATACTTAGATCTATCCTCGCTTTCATGCCTAGCTAGGGGCGTTAAACAATAGCGCTTGTTGGGAGGCAACCCAATTTTATTTTAGTTCCTTGATTTCCTGTTTAGCAATAAATATTTGATCTAGCCTCTGGTTAGATTTGTTTTTATGTTTTAATTAGTGTTTGTGCCAAGTGAAACCTATAAGATCTTCTTGAATGATAGTTATTTGATCTTGCTGAAAATTCCAGAAACTTTCTGTTCACAAAAACAATTGTTAAAAATCACCAGATCGTGATAAAATACTGATTCCAATTGCAGTAGATCAATAAAAAAATTATCTAGGTCTTCCTATTTTTGTAGATTTTTCTGAGTTACAGAAGTTTCCGTTAGATACAGATTACTACAGACTGTTCTGTTTTTGACAGATTCTGTTTTTCGTGTGTTGTTTGCTTATTTTGATGAATCTATGGCTAGTAAAAGAGCTTATAAACCATAGAGAAGTTGGAATACAGTGGGTTTAACACCAATATAAATAAATAATGAGTTCAATACAGTACCTTAAAATGGTGGTTTGTTTTATTTCGCTAACGGAGCTCATGAGTTTTGTGTTGTGAAGTTTTCAAGTTTTGGGAAAAGATTTGATGGATTATGGAACAAGGATTGGCAAGATCCTAAGCTTGGGGATGCCCAAGGCACCCCAAGGTAAAATTCAAGGACAACCAAAAGCTTAAGCTTGGGGATGCCTGTCAGGACCCCGATTCCAAGTCACACCGATCTAGCCTGTAACACCTCATATCACTTTGCGGCCTCACGCACGGTACTCCCACGGGTGTCGCCTTACCATGGCCCGGGACCGTTTGCGCCTTTTGGCTCACGTATATGACAGTGTCGCTAGCATCCATATGACAGAGAACCTGGGCCGACATGGCTAGTCGTGAACCCAAAGCGGCACTAACGTATGGGGACAAGCATACATGATTCAACATCGAACATGTCGGTCAGCAGCGTGTGAATCCGGGCTGTAGCACTGGGCTAACAGGACTCCGGGAACCCGGGCTGTAGCAGGCTAGGCAGGACTCCGGATGTCACCGCGTGACATTTCCCCCAAGGGACAGACACAGGAATGATGTGAAACACATGCCGGCCAGTCAAGTGTCCGGAGCAGTAGTGCTGGGCTAGCAGGACTCCGGTGAACCAGGCTGTAGCGGACTACTATGGCTCATGGGAGCACTAGACTACATTTCCCCATAAGAGAGCCTGCCAAGGATAAACAACTAGATTGTCGGATCCCACACATACCAAGCATTTCAATCATACACACAATATGCTCGATATGTGTAAATACAACATGGCATGACAACAAAACTCTACAACTCAAAGTACTTTATTTAAAGGCTCCGGAGAGCCATACATAACATGTTCATACAGATAGGAGTCACATGACCCGACACTCAAGTCATACAAACATACAAGCACATGCGGAAGCAAACTTGTCTGAGTACAGACAACTAGAAAGAAAGAAGGCTTGACGAAGCCTGTCTATCTACATAGGCCCTTCACAAGCTCAAATCACCACCTGGGTGGCAAGTCACTCGTCAACGTCGAGATCTACATAGAACCCATCGCAGGGGGCGGTGTTGTCGTCTGAAAACAGTAATTAAAGAACCATGAGTACAAAGGTACTCAGCAAGTCTTACAACATATCCTATTATACATGCACATTCTCAAGAAGGTAGTGGAGTTATTGCAGCAAGCCAGCTTTGACTCTTGGCTAAGCTATCCTACAAGACACCACATGTAAAATAGTTTTCGCACACGAGTCCACTAGTCACCATCTCAATACTCCATCGTGGATCCTCCCTCGTCATCCTACGAGAGAGCCATCCGCGGTACTCACACTTATCTTGAAGCTTTTAGTAGTAACCATTAACTTGTCTATGAACTGCATAAGCGACCAAGTAGTCCTTTACCACGGACGCGGCTATTCGAATAGTTCTATACCCTGCAGGGGTGTACTTCGTCACACACGCTCTCACCACTTACCGCCATTTACACGACATGTACTCGGCAACCTTCAAGCGGAAGCCCAGCGAGGGTGTCGGCCACAGCCTACCTAAACACTCAAGTCTCTAGTCCAGGTTTATCGCCTATTCAGGTTCCATCCGCAGGGAGTCCGGCCGAGGTCTCCACATACGGCCCCGAACGATGTGTGCAGGGTTCCTGAGACACCAAACGGGCGACTCGGTACACCGGGCCACGAGCCTACCGCATCACAGCCCACCCCTTGGGTCAGCGCTGTCCACGGCCTCCAGCTTACTACAAACACCAGAAACTACTTGCAACTCCTGGACACAGCACAAGGGTGATTAAGAAGCCGAGAGGGTCCATTGGTTTCGGGCCCAATGCGTGGTAGTAGCTGATCTTAAATCACACATACAGATCTCAGTTCTTAAGGACGGTCTCAATGAAACAACCCACCATGTACTCCTACATGGCCTCTCATCGATACCTTTACTAGATCGTATTCAACACTTCACTCTCATTGCCGACACAACCTTTCACTCTAGTTCATCACCCCGATGAGCCAGACCTGACACGACTCTAAGAATAGCAAGCATAGCATGGTAGGAAAGACAAACATGGCTCAATCAACTCCTACACATGCTAGTGGGTTTCATCTAGTTACTATGGCAATGACAGGTCATGCAGAGGAAGTGGGTTCAACTACAGCAACACACAGCTGTTTGAAACACGTTGTCTTAATGCAGTAAACGAGAGCAGAAGCAAGAAGTTGGGTTTGTATCGAAATGATCAATGGGTTGCTTGCCTGACGGAGTGGTAGTGGAATACTGCCCTTCAGTTGGATACTCGCGAATATCCTCGGAGGCAGAACCTACCACGAAGAACACATCGAAACACAACCAACACCACGCAAAGTGCAACAATATGATGCATGCATGAGACATGGAAAAATGAATGTATTGGGCTAATGCAACTATGACCAGATAGGTTTGAACCATTTTGAATCAAAGATTCAAATTCCAAGCTCATAAATGGCCCTCAATAGTGCTTTATCTTGTTCTGCACTAAACAGCAGGTTAATTTGCTTAAGCATGCATGAAACCAGTACAGATGGATAGATTGGATTTTTCTGATCATATTTCATATATAAATCTTTTCATTCTGAGCTATAGATTATTTTCTATGATTTTTTGAAGTTTGTGGTATTTTCTAGAATTTCCTGCATAAAAAATAATTCCAGTAATTAAATTAATGCGTCAGCATTGCGTCAGGGTGACGTCAGCTGGTCAGCGGGGTCGTCCAGGTCAAACCTGACGTGTGGGGTCCTCACGTCAGTGTCACTGTTAGTTAACTAACTAATTTAGAATTAATTAAAAGTTAATCCAAGTTAATTAGCAGGCGGGCCCCACTTGTCATTGACTCAGGGGAGGGGGTCAGCCTTGGTCAAACGGGGTCAACTCGCCGGCGTTTAGCCGCCGGCGAGGCCAGACGCGGTGGTGGGGTGAGGGATCCGTGCTCCGGCGACCAAATGGGCGGCGGAGAGCATCTATACGCAGCTGGGAACGAGCCGCATCGATTGGTGGTGGTGGTGGAGCTCGGGGTAGCCGGAATCGACGCTGGCGATGAGCTGTGCGGCTGCCGGGGTACGGGTGTAGTCGAACCCGTAGCTAGAGAGCGCGGCGAGGGGCGTGCGATGGTGCTACGGGCTCCTGGCGATGCGGTGAAGCTAACGGCCATAGTGGTGCGACCGTTGGATGGCCGGAGCCTCGTCGGCGACGAGCTCGGTGGCGGCACGTGCGGGTGAGCTACGTGCAGTTGCTACGGGGCTCGAGAGGGAGAATGGAGAGGATAGGGAGGTGGCCAGGCTCATGGTGGTTGCGACGGAGCAAACGGCGAGGTCAGGGACGAGCTGCTGCGGCCGCGACGGCGAGATGGATCTCCGGCGGTGATCGACGAAGACGGGATCGGTGGAGGCGGTGCAGAGCATGCAAGCGCTTGGGGCTCGGCTGGCTCGGCGTAGCGGACGAAGGCGGAGCTTGTGGACACGGTGGAGCAGCGCGAGGACGACGGTGGGCGCGGCTACGTCGGCGGGACAATGGCGGCTGCTTCGGCCATGGCGAGAGAGAGCGAGGGAGAGGCGCAGGGGGCGAATGGGGGTGTCGGGGTGGTCGAGCGGGCGACGTGGAGGTCGACCAACGCGTCCAGCGGCGCGGGCGGCAAGTAGGTGGCGCCGTGGCGAGCTCGCGCACGCCGGCGTCACCTCTCTGCCTGCTCTGGCGAGAGGAAGCAGCTAACTAGCGCGGGTCAGCACAGTGCTGGGCCGGCCAGTGGGCTGCCAGGTAAGATTCTCTCCCTCTCTTTATTCTGTTTTGTTTTTCCTATTTTTTCTGTAACTGCGAGGCTTTATTAAAAATACTAAAACATTTCCAAAAATCCTGCAAATAATTGTGGGCTCTGTTGGGATTATTCCTAACAGCCCTCACTTAAATCCAGAATTATTTGGGCATTTGAATTATTTTATAGCATTTAAATGCCCAAATGCAAATAGATAAAGAATTAATCCAGTGACCTTATGTGTCCTAGAAAATTGTGAACCCATTTTGTCAGATGTCCTAACCCAAGACAAAAAGGGTGGACTTTTTAGAAGGGCATTTCAGGTTCATTGAAAATAATTTTACTAAACCCTAGTTGTTTTCAGAGGGGTGCTGGGGCTTTCTGTCTTCCCCATTTCAATTTTCTGGAAAAGAGACATGATGCAACACTCTAATGCATGAACTAGCTAGGATGTGACAATGCCCCAGAAGGCATCCTCTTTCGTCTTCGTCTATCGGTAACTTTACTTGGGGCTATATTTTTATTCACCACATGATATGTGTTTTGCTTGGAGCATCTTGTATGATTTGAGTCTTTGCTTTTTAGTTTACCACAATCATCCTTGCTGTACACACATTTTGAGAGAGACACACATGATTCGGAATTTATTAGAATACTCTATGTGCTTCACTTATATCTTTTGAGCTATATAGTTTTTGCTCTAGTGCTTCACTTATATCTTTTAGAGCACGATGGTGGTTTTATTTTATAGAAATTATTGATCTCTCATGCTTCACTTATTTTATTTTGAGAGTCTTAAATGTCATGGTAATTTGCTTTAAATGTGAAATTAGTCCTAATATGATAAGCATCCAAGATGAGTATAATAAAAACTTCCATATTGAGTTCATTGAATATTGTGAGAAGTTTGATACTTGATAAGTGTTTTGAGATATAAAGGTGGTAATATTAGAGTGTGCTAGTCGAGTAATTGTGAAATTGAGAAATACTTGTGTTAAGGTTGGCAAGTCCCGTAGCATGCACGTATGGTAAAAGTTGTGTGACAAATTTGACGCATAGGTGTTCTTTTATTGCTTTCCTTATGAGTGGCGGTCGGGGACGAGCGATGGTCTTTTCCTACCAATCTATCCCTCTAGGGGCATGCGTAGTAGTACTTTGCTTCGAGGGCTAATAAACTTTTGCAATAAGTATATGAGTTCTTTATGACTAATGTGAGTCCATGGATTATACACACTCTCACCCTTCCACAATTTTCTAGCCTCTACGGTACCGTGCATTGCCCTTTCTCACCTTGAGAGTTGGTGCAAACTTCGCCGGTGCATCCAAATCCCGTGATATGATACGCTCTATCACACATAAACCTCCTTATATCTTCCTCAAAACAGCCACCATACCTACCTATCATGGCATTTCCATAGCCATTCCGAGATATATTGCCATGCAACTTTCCACCGTTTCGTTTATTATGACACGCTTCATCATTGTCATATTGCTTGGCATGATCATGTAGTTGACATTGTATTTGTGGCAAAGCCACCATTCATAATTTTTTATACATGTCACTCTTGATTCATTGCATATCCCGATACACCGCCGGAGGCATTCACATAGAGTCATATTTTGTTCTAAGTGTTGAGTTGTAATTCTTGAGTTGTAAGTAATTAAAAGTGTGATGATCATCATTATTAGAGCATTGTCCCATGTGAGGAAAGGATGATGGAAACTATGATTCCCCCACAAGTCAGGATGAGATTCCGGACTAAGAAAACAAAAGGAAAAAAAAGAGGCCAAAGAAAAAAAAGAGAAGGCCCGAAAAAAATGAGAGAAAAAGAGAGAAGGGACAATGTTACTATCCTTTTTCCACACTTGTGCTTCAAAGTAGCACCGTGATCTTCATGATAGAGAGTCTCCTATGTTGTCACTTTCATATACTAGTGGGAATTTTTCATTATAGAACTTGGCTTGTATATTCCAGTGATGGGCTTCCTCAAAATTCCCTAGGTCTTCGTGAGCACGCAAGTTGGATGCACACCCACTTAGTTTCTTTTGTTGAGCTTTCATATATTTATAGCTCTAGTGCATCCGTTGCATGGCAATCCCTACTCCTCACATTGACATCAATTGATGGGCATCTCCATAGCCTATTGATTGGCCGCGTCAATGTGAGACTTTCTACCTTTTTGTCTTCTCACATAACCCCCATCATTATACTTTATTCCACCCATAGTGCTATATCCATGGCTTACGCTCATGTATTGCGTAAGGGTTGAAAAGGCCGAAGCGCGTTAAAAAGTATGAACCAATTGCTCGGCTTGTCATCGGGGTTATGCATGATGAGAACGTTTTGTGTGATGAAATTGAAGCATGGCCTAACTATATGATTTTGTAGGGATGAGCTTTCTTTGGCTATGTTATTTTGATAAGACATAATTGCTTGGTTAGCACGTTTGAAGTATTATTGTTTTTATGTCAACATTAAACTTTTATCTTGAATCTTTCGGATCTAAATATCCATGCCACAATAAAAAGAATTACATTGAAAATTACGCTAAGTAGCATTCCACATCAAAAATTCTTTTTTTATCATTTACCTACTCGAGGACGAGTAGGAATTAAGCTTGGGGATGCTTGATACGTCTCCAACGTATCTATAATTTTTGATTGTTCCATGCTATTATATTATCTGTTTTGGATGTTCAATGGGCTTTATTATACACTTTCATATTATTTTTGGGACTAACCTATTAACCGGAGGCCTAGCTCAAATTGCTGTTTTTTGCCTATTTCAGTGTTTCGAAGGAAAGGAATATCAAACGGAGTCCAAACGGAATGAAACCTTTGGGAACATGATTTTCGGAACAAACGTGATCCAGAGGACATGGAGTGGACGTCAAGCAATCAACAAGGAGGCCACGAGGCAGGGAGGTGCGCCTGCCCCCCTGGGCATGCCCCCACCCTCATGGGCCCCTCATAGCTCTCCTGACCGACCTCTTTCGCCTATATATACTCATATACCCTGCAAACATCAGAACAGGAGCCGAAACCCTATTTCCATAGCCGCAACCTTTTGTACCTGTGAGATCCCATCTTGGGGCCTTTTCCGACGCTCCACCGGAGGGGGCGTTGATCATGGAGGGCTTCTACATCAACACCATAGCCTCTCCGAAGATGTGTGAGTAGTTTACCTCAGACCTTCGGGTCCATAGTTATTAGCTAGATGGCTTCTTCTCTCTCTTTGGATCTCAATACAAAGTTCTCCTCGATTCTCATGGAGATCTATTTGATGTAATCTTCTTTTGTGGTGTGTTCATCAAGATCAGATGAATTGTGGGTTTGTGATCAAGATTATCTATGAAAAATATTTGAATCTCCTCTGATTTCTTTTATGTATGATTTGTTATCTTTGCAAGTCTCTTCGAATTATCAGTTTGGTTTGGCCTACTAGATTGATCTTTCTTGCAATGGGAGAAGTGTTTAGCTTTGGGTTCAATCTTGTGGTGCTCGATCCCAGTGACAGAAGGGGAATCGACATGTATTGTACTGTTGCCATCGAGGATAAAAAGATGGGGTTTATATCATATTGCTTGATTTTATCCCTCTACATCATGTCATCTTGCTTAAAGTGTTACTTTGTTCTTATGAACTTAATACTCTAGATGCATGCTAGATAGCGGTCAATGTGTGGAGTAATAGTAGTAGATGCAGGCAGGAGTCGGTCTACCTGTCACGAACGTGATGCCTATATACATGATCGTACTTAGATATTCTCATAACTATGCTCAATTCTATCAATTGCTTGACAGTAATTTGTTCACCCACTGTAATACTTATGCTCTTGAGAGAAGCCACTAGTGAAACCTATGGCCCCCTGGTCTATTCTCTCTCATATTAATCTATCGTTATTTCTATCACCGTTTATTTTGCTTTCTTTACTTTTAATCTTTATCATAAAAATACCAAAAATATTATCTTATCATCTCTATCAGATCTCACTTTTGCAAGTGGCCGTGAAAGGATTGACAACCCCTTTATCGCGTTGGTTCCAAGGTTCTTATTTGTTTGTGTAGGTACGTGGGACTTGAGCGTGGTCTCCTACTGGATTGATACCTTGGTTCTCAAAAACTGAGGGAAATACTTACGCTACTTTACGGCATCACCCTTTCCTCTTCAAGGGAAAACCAACGCAGTTCTCAAGAGGTAGCACGGGCTCCCATGACCACGGCGGGATGCCGCGTGTTCACTCCGGAGCTGCACAGTGTCGTCTGGCCAGGGAAGTTCAAGCCTGACATGCCTCCATGCTACGACGGCACCCCCGACCCTGCCGAGTTCTTGTAGCTCTACGAGCTGAGCATCGAGGCGGCCAACGACGATGAGAAGGTTATGGCGAATTGCTTTCGCATGGCCCTCAAAGACGGTGCGCACTCGTGGCTCCTGAACCTCCCCGCGGGATCGCTCTCCTCCTAGGACGAGATGCGAGAGCGTTTTTTCGCCTACTTTCAGGGCACTCGCGACCGCCCACCAGCCGCGGGTGACCTGCGGCGCATCAAGCAGCAGCCAGGAGAGACCTTGCTGAAGTACATCCAGCGCTTCAACAGTGTTCGCCTCAAGATCCCCAAGGTGTCGGATGAGGCCATCATCTCGGTGTTCACTGATGGCGTCTGTGACGTCAAGATGAAGGAGGAGCTCGCCATACACGAGGACCTGTGCACGGCTCTGGAGATGTTCAACATGGCAACCAAGTGTGTGAGAGCTGAGGAAGGTCGCCTCTCCCTCCTGGAACTTCCGGAGGCTGACCCAGAATACAAGAAGGCCAAGGCCAAGGATGTGAAGCGCAAGGGACCGCCCGTGCTCGCGGCTGAAGCAGAGATGAAGCGCGGCTATGACCACCTGGAGTCATCCAAGGGTAGCCGCCCATTCTGCATCTTCCACAACGTGCACAGCCACAACACCAACGATTGCCAGGAGCTCAGGGCCATCCACGACGGGCGCCTCGGTCGTTGCCCTGAGCGCAACGACATAGGCTACGGTCGTGGAGGCGGCCGAGGCGGAGGACGCTAAGATGGCCACGACCCCCGCCAGGATTGGTGCCATCAGTCGCATGAGGATCGCTAGCAGGGCCAGCCTCGTGAGGGTGCCTGGAGAGATCAACCTCGCGAGGACCATCCTCAGGGCAACGCTGGCCTTCCTCCGCTGCCGCCACCGCCAAGAAGGAATGACGACCACCACCAGGACAAGGGGGCTGGGGGCTTCCAAGAGCCTCGAGCCATTGCTTGCATCCTGGGCGGCGCGCAGGCCCCCGCCTCTCATCGCATCTTCAAGCAGTTCGCTCGTGAGGTGAACACATCCCTCCCCAAGCCCGAGGCAACACGTCCGCTCAGGTGGTCCAAGTACACCATCACCTTTAGCTCTTCCGACCAGCTCAAGTGTGCGGCAACTGCCAGTGCCCTCCCGATGCTTTGCTCGCCTACCATCAGCAATGTGCTCGTCACCAAGACACTCATCGATGGCGGTGCGGGTCTCAATGTTCTCTTCGTCGAGACGTTCGACCGACTCTAGGTGCCCTATGACCAGCTGCAACCTACCAAGCCTTTCTCAGGAGTGATCGATGGCTCCACCACCCCGATAGGGCAGATCCGCCGCCCTGTCACCTTTGGCAAGCGCGACAACTACCGCACCGAGCTCATCGACTTCGACGTCGCCCACATTCGCCTCCCGTACAACGCCATCCTTGGGTATCCGGCCCTGGCCAAGTTCATGGCAGTGACTCACCATGGTTACAATGTCGTCAAGATGCCAGGAAGCTGCGGCTTCATCACAGTCGCCTGCGAGGAGAAGGACGCGGTGTGCTCTCTCGAGTGCGCCTACCAGGCTGCGGCGGTCGAGGATCCCGATGAGGACGGCGCTGTCTTCCCTCCTAAGTCTCTCCCCAAGAAGAAGAAGCAGCTGCTCGGCCAAGGACCTCAGGAGGGTTGGGTGTCCAGTGGCGCTGCCTCAGGCCTTGCGCCCACTAACGGGGCGACTTCCCCTCTCGCATAGGAAGGCGTGCCCAGCGCCCCTCTTAGGCTGGGCTCGGGGGTGTCGGTGTCAAAACCGGGCGATCTCGGGTAGTGGGCCCCGAACTGTGTGTCTTTGGATCAAAAGTAACAGGAGGCGAGGGACACGATGTTTACCCAGGTTCGGGCCCTCTTATTGGAGGCAATACCCTACTTCCTACTTGATTGACTACATGAGTATAGGGGCTACAAGAGTTGATCTACCTAGAGATCGTAATGGCTAAACCCTAGATGTCTAGCCTGCATGATTGTGATCGCCTCTACAGACTAAACCCTCCGGTTTATATAGACACCGGAGAGGGCCAGGGTTGTACAAAGTCGGTTTACAGAGAAAGGAAACTACACGACTAGTCGTCAAGCTTGCCATCTATGCCAAGGAGAGCCCCATCCGGACATGGGGAAAGGCCTTCTACCTTGTATCTTCACGGCCCAGTAGTCCGGCCCACGTAACATAGTTCGACCATCCGAGGACCCCTTAATCCAGGACTCCCTCAGTAGCCCCCGAACTTGCCTTCAATGACGATGTAGTATCCGGCTTTATGTCTTCGTCTTTGCAAGGCGGGTTCTCCATTGTACTTCAGATTGACGATAGTTCAGCTGCCCATTAAATACCGTTTCTTCACTGCCGTCGCCTCGGCTTCCACATGTCAAATGAATGTGAACAGTCTTAGTGTTTTTACAAATAACCCCTTGACCAGGCAGGAAAGGTCATACGTCTCCAACGTATCTACAATTTTTGATTGTTCCATGCTATTATATTATCCATCTTGGATGTTATATATGCATTTATATGCTATTTTATATGATTTTTGGGACTAACCTATTAACCTAGAGCCCAGTGCCAGTTTTTTTTCCGTTTTTTTGAGTTTTACACAAAAGGAATACCAAACGGAGTCCAATTGACCTGCCAATTTCTGTGGATTTTTTATGGACCAAAAGAAGCCCCCGAAGTAAAAGAGTTGGGCCAGAAGAGTCCCGAGCCGTCCATGAGGGTGGAGGGCGCACCCTACCCCCTGGGAGTGCCCCCTGCCTCGTGGATGACTCGGAGACCCCCCTGATGTGAGACTGACACCAAAAATTCCTATAAATACTGAAACCCCCGAAAAGAAACCTAGATCGGGAGTTTCGCCGCCGCAAGGCCACCAAAAACCAATCAGAACCCTGTTCCGGCACCCTGCCGGAGGGGGGAATCATCACCGGTGGTCATCTTCATCATCTCAGTGCTCTCCATGATGACGAGGGAGTAGTTCACCCTCGGAGCTGAGGGTATGTACCAGTAGCTATGTGTTTGATCTCTCTCTCTCTCTCTCTCTCTCGTGTTCTTGATTTCGCACGATCTTGATGTACCCCGAGCTTGGCTATTATAGTTGGATCTTATGATGCTTCTCCCCCTGTATTCTCTTGTAATGGATTGAGTTTTCCGTTTGAAGTTATCTTATCGGATTGAGTCTTTAAGGATTTGAGAACACTTGATGTATGTCTTGCGTGGGATACTCGTGGTGACAATGGGGTATTCTATTGATCCACTTGATGTATGTTTTGGTGATCAACTTGCGGGTTCCGTGAACTTTGGAATCTATGCATAGGGGTTGGCACACGTTTTCGTCTTGACTCTCCGGTAGAAACTTTGGGGCACTCTTTGAAGTTCTTTGTGTTGGTTTGAATAGATGAATCTGAGATTGTGTGATGCATATCGTATAATCATACCCGAGGATACTTGAGGTGACATTGGAGTATCTAGGTGACATTAGGGTTTTGGTTGATGTGTGTCTTATGGTGTTATTTTACTACGAACTCTAGGGATGTTTGTGACACTTATAGGAATAGCCCAATGATTGATTGGATAGAATAACTTTGAGGTGGTTTCGTACCCTACAATAATCTCTTCGTTTGTTCTCCACTATTAGCGACTTTGGAGTGACTCTTTGTTGCATGTTGAGGGGTTGTTATATGATCTAATTATGTTATCATTGTTGAGAGAACTTCCACTAGTGAAAGTATGAACCCTAGGCCTTGTTTGGAAGCATTGCAATACCATTTGTGCTCACTTTTATCATTTGTTACCTTGCTGTTTTTTACATTTTCAGATTACAAAAACCTATATCTACCACCCATATTGCACTTGTATCACCATCTCTTCGCCGAACTAGTGCACCTATACAATTTAAAATTGTATTGGGTGTGTTGGGGACACAAGAGACACTTTGTTATCTGGTTGCAGGGTTGTTTGAGAGAGACCATTTTAATCCTAAGCCTCCCACATATTGATAAACCTTGGGTCATCCACTTGATGGAAATTGCTACTGTCCTACAAACCTCTACACTTGGAGGCCCAACAACGTCTACAAGAAGAAGGTTGTGTAGTAGACATCAAGCTCTTTTCTGGCGCCGTTACCGTGGAGGTTAGTGCTTGAAGGTATATCTTTAGATCTTGCAATCGAATCTTTTTGTTTCTTGTTTTATCACTAGTTAAGTCTATAAAAGAAAACTACAAAAAATGGAATTGAGGTTGCCTCATATGCTTCATCTTTTTAATGTTTTTCGTGAAAATTAGCATTCCGATAATTGTGCCAAAGTGTTAGAAGAAGAATGCAATAAAATGTTTGGCATACAATCTTTGAATGATGAGCATGATTGCAATGTTGTTAGTATGAACTCCTTGAATATCCATAGTACTAATGATGATTGCACTAGTAATGATAAAAATGTCTCTTATAAGCATGTCAATTTTTGTGGAGTGCATAGAGCTTGCAAGCACACAACAAATAGGGAAGATAGATTTTGCAAGAGGCATAAGTATTTAGAAACTAAATGGTTGCAAGAGAGGCTAGATGCTTGTGCTGAAAATTTAGAATTGCTTTGCCATCCTTGTGAACGTTGGAATGAACGTGATCATTTAAATCTCCAATGCAAATTGTTTCATGATCGAATCGTGTCCAAAAATTGTGATGAATTGATTTCCCTTGCGCATCATAATGAACTTAGTTTGCTTGTGGGTTATGAACAAATGAAACGTCTAGCTAATGATCTTCCAGAATTTGTCCTGGATAAAGTTCTTGATTTTGATCTAGAAGAAATTTTTATGTATTATGCGGTGAATTGCATTGAAAATCCTTATATTGCCAATTACATAAAGACAAGGGAACAAATAGAAGATGAAGAGAATACTAATGAAAGGGAAGAGATTTCCCAATATCCTCCTATTCTTTCTTATGATGAATCAGGTAACGAGGAGGAGCTTTCTATTCAACCAATCTCATTAATAAGGAGCTCCAAAAAGAGGATTAAACCCATACTTAATGTGAAGAAGAAAAAGAAAAGACGGAGAAGCAAAGGTCAAAAGGTATCCCTCCCAAATGATGTTGCTCCTATTACTCATTGTGATGATGATAATTGCTATACTATTGGTGCTATCCATACTATTAGTGATGAGAGTGATTATGCTTATGATATGCAAAGGCCCAAGCTTGGGGATTCTATGTTTAATGAAGATGATATTTTTAGTCTCCCAAGTTTTGATGAGCAAATTTATTATGATGATAGCATGCCTCCTATTTATGATGATTATATTGATGAAAGTGGGTTTGGAAGAGTGTCAACTTTAGGAAGTAACGATCCCACCATTTTGGAGGGTGTTGAATCTTATTGTGACAGTTATGAAAGTGGATTTGGAGAGGTCATGGCTTTATTTAGTAATGATTCCACTATCTTGGAAGAGGTTTCAATTGATTATGATGAGAACAAAATTGCTACTTATGATGAGTATTGTGATGATACTTATGTTATAAAAAGTAGTGATGATTATATTTGCAAAACTTGTCATGATTATGATTTCCCTTTTTCTGAAAATTGTTCTTTTAATGTGGAAACAATTTATAGTATTCGAGTTTTTAATGATATTCCCACTATTCCGAATGAGAAGAAATTTTTTATGTGGAGAGTACTAAAAATTATATGCTTGTGGCTCATGAAAAGAATGCTTTATGTGATAGTTATATTGTTGAATTAATTCATGATGCTACTGAAAATTATTATGAGGGAGGAATATATGCTTGTAGGAATTGCAATAATATCAAGTTTCCTCTCTATGTGCTTAAAGTTTTAAAGTTATGCTTGTTTTGCCTTCCTATGCTAGTTGATTATTGTTCCCATAAGTTGTTTGCGCAGAAAATCCCTATGCATAGGAAGTGGGTTACGCTTAAATGTGTTAGTCATATTCTTCATGATGCTCTCTTTATGTTTCAATTCTTATCTTTTATGTGAGCATCATTGAAATCATCAT
Source organism: Triticum aestivum (assembly GCF_018294505.1). Classification (NCBI taxonomy): domain Eukaryota; kingdom Viridiplantae; phylum Streptophyta; class Magnoliopsida; order Poales; family Poaceae; genus Triticum; species Triticum aestivum. The sequence continues at coordinate 291,972,677 of NC_057814.1, read as the reverse complement.
GCCTAGCTAAAAGACATTAAAAAAAGCGCTTGTTGGGAGACAACCCAATATTTACCCCTACTGTTTTTATGTGTTCACATGATTAAGCTACTGTAGTAATCATGTTTTGTAACTTTTGTCACAATAAAGTGCCAAGTAGAACCTTTGGGAAGACTTGGGTGAAACTTAATGTGATCTTGCTGTAAAAAACAGAAACTTTGCGCTCACGAGATTAGCTGTCATTTTTACAGAAGAGTGCTTTTAAGTTGATTATTTTTGCATAAGATTAATAGACAAATTCCTCAGGTCCAAAAATTTATTTCAGAATTTTTGGAGTTACAGAAGTATTCGGAGTTACAGATTACTACAGACTGTTCTGTTTTTGACAGATTCTGTTTTCATTGTGCTGTTTGCTTATTTTGATGAATATATGAGTAGTATCGGAGGGTATGAACCATAGAGAAGTTGGAATGCAGTAGATATTACACCAATATGAATTTATAATGAGTTCACAATAGTACCAAAAGTGGTGATTTATTTTCTTATACTAAAGGAGCTTACGAGTTTTCTGTTGAGTTTTGTCTTGTGAAGTTTTCAAGTTTTGGGTAAAGATTCGTTGGACTATGGAATAAGGAGTGGCAAGAGTCTAAGATTGGGGATGCCCAAGGCACCCCAATGTAATATTCGAGGACAACCAAGATCCTAAGCTTGGGGATGCCCCGGATGGAATCCCCTCTTTCGTCTTCGTTCATCGGTAACTTTACTTGGAGCTATATTTTTATTCACCACATGATATGTGTTTTGCTTGGAGCGTCATATTGTTTTATTTTGTTTTGCTTTCTGTTTGAATAAAATACCAAGATCTGAAATTCTTAAATGTTAGAGAGTCTTCACATAGTTACATAATTATTCAACTACTCATTGATCTTCACTTATATCTTTTGGAGTACTTTGTCATTGGCTCTAGTGCTTTACTTATATCTTTCCAGAGCACGACGGTGGTTTTATTTTGAAGAAATTTATGAACTCTCATGCTTCACTTATATTATTTTGAGAGTCTTAAACAGCATGATAATTTTCTTAGGTTATGAATTTAGTCCTAATATGATAGGCATCCAAGAGGGATATAATAAAAACTTGCATATAAAGTGCATTGAATACTATGAGAATTTTGATTCCTTATGATTGTTTTGAGATATGAAGATGGTGATATTAGAGTCATGCTAGTTGTGAATTTGAGAGATACTTGTGTTAAAGTTTGTGATTCCCGTAGCATGCACGTATGGTGAACCGTTATGTGATGAAGTCGGAGCATGATTTATTTTTTGATTGTCTTCCTTATGAGTGGCGGTCGGGGACGAGCGATGGTCTTTTCCTACCAATCTATCCCCCTAGGAGCATGCACGTAGTACTTCATTTCGATAACTAATAGATTTTTGCAATAAGTATGTGAGTTCTTTATGACTAATGTTGAGTCCATGGATTGTACGCACTCTCACCCTTCCACCATTGCTAGCCTCTCTTGTGCCGCGCAACTTTCGCTGGTACCGTACACCCACCATATACCTTCCTCAAAACAGCCACCACACCTACCTATTATGGCATTTCCATAGCCATTCCGAGATATATTGCCATGCAACTTTCCACTGTTCTGTTTATTATGACACGCTTCATCATTGTCATATTGCTTTGCATGATCATGTAGTTGACATCGTATTTGTGGCAAACCCACCTTTCATAATTCTTTCATACATGTCACTCTTGATTCATTGCACATCCTGGTACACCGCCGGAGGCATTCATATAGAGTCATATTTTGTTCTAAGTATCGAGTTGTAATTCTTGAGTTGTAAGTAAATAAAAGTGTGATGATTCCCCCACAAGTCGGGATGAGACTCCACACGAAAAATAAAAGAGAAAAAAAGAGGCCATAAAAAAAGAGAAAAGGCCCAGATAAAAAAATATAAAAAATATAAAAATGAGAAAAAAAGAGAGAAGGGGCAATGCTACTATCCTTTTACCACACTTGTGCTTCAAAGTAGCACCATGATCTTCATGATAGAGAGTCTCCTATTTTGTCACTTTCATATACTAGCGGGAATTTTTCATTATAGAACTTGGCTTGTATATTCCAATGATGGGCTTCCTCAAATGCCCTAGGTCTTCGTGAGAGCAAGTTGGATGCACACCCACTTAGTTTCTTTTTGAGCTTTCATACACTTATAGCTCTAGTGCATCCATTGCATGGCAATCCCTACTCACTCACATTGATATCTATTGATGGGCATCTCCATATCCCGTTGATATTCCTAGTTGATGTGAGGCTGTCTTCTCCTTTTTGTCTTCTCCACAACCACCATTCTATTCTACCTATAGTGCTATGTCCATGGCTCACACTCATGTATTGCGTGAAGATTGATAAAGTTTGAGAACATCAAAAGTATGAAAAAATTGCTTGGCTTATCATTGGGGTTGTGCATGATTTAAATATTTTGTGTGATGAAGATAGAGCATAGCCAGACTATATGATTTTGTAGGGATAGCTTTCTTTGGCCATGTTATTTTGAGAAGACATGATTGCTTTGTTAGTATGCTTGAAGTATTATTGTTTTCATGTCAATATTAAACTTTTGTTTTGAATCTTATGGATCTGAATATTCTTGCCACAATAAAGAAGATTACATTGATCAATATGTTAGGTAGCATTCCACATCAAAAATTCTGTTTTTATCATTTACCTACTCAAGGACGAGCAGGAATTAAGCTTGGGGATGCTTGATACGTCTCCAACGTATCTATAATTTTTTATTATTCCATGCTACTATATTATCCATCTTGGATGTTTTATATGCATCTATATGCTATTTTATATGATTTTTGGGACTAACCTATTAACCTAGAGCTCAATGCTAGTTTCTGTTTTTCCTTGTTTTTGAGTTTTACAGAAAAGGAATACAGAACGCAGTCCAATTGACCTGCCAATTTTTGTTGATTTTTTGATGGACCAAAAGAAGCCCCCGAAGTATAATAGTTGGGCCAGAAGAGTCCCGAGCCATCCACGATGGTGGAGGGCGCGCCCTACCCCCTGGAGCGCCCCCTGCCTCGTGGATGACTCGGAGACCCCCCTGACGTGAGACTGTCGGTGGGAACGACACCTATGGGATCACAAGAATCCCTACTACGGTTAGCGGGGCACGGGGTTGTGAGAAGAGCAGGTCTAACCGGAAGCACACGGATCGTTTACCCAGGTTCGGGCCGCAAAGGTGCGTAATACCCTAGTCCTGCTTTGGTGGATGTATTGAGTGTTCTTGTATTCTTGAGCTAGCTACGCGGTGCAACTTGCCCAAAAGAGCCGAATCCCTCTCCAGTATGCCATGGGCCTCCTTTTATAGTCGAAAGGGGCTGCCACGGTGGCACACAAGAGGGGGAAAGGTCTACAGTGCCGCGAGCTTATCGCCCATATTATAGGACAAGATGCATTTAATGCGTCGCTTAGGTGTCCCTTAGCTTTATCAAGGACGAGAATGAGGCCCGTCCCGTCCGTCGCCGCCTCGCCTTGCCTTGACACGCGCCCAGGCCAGCGATGCATGCGACGCCATGTAGGCAGGCAGGCAGCTGAGGTGGCGCGGTGGTAGGGTCTTTACGAAGATCTGAAGGCCACCACGCAGGTGCTTGCCAGTTGGCGTAGAGGCCGCCCGTCGCCACGCAGGTGCCTGCCCAGCTAGTTGAGCTAGCAGCTGCTTGGGGCGGCGGTGGAGTCTTGGCCGACGCGAGCCTGGTTGTGGCCCCGCTAACGCCCTCGGCAAGGGCCTTGCCGGGGGCCGGGCAAGGGTCTTGCTGTGGCGTTGCAGCCGTCCCCGCCAAGGCGCTTGTCGGGGGTCTTGTGGATTCCCTCGGCTGGGATCCCACCGAGGGTCGTCGTCTTCTGGTCCTCATCTGATCTCACATGTTTATGGTCTTGACAAAGATCTGCATGCCACCACGGAGGTGCCTCCCGAGCCCTGGGGTCCAACGTAGTTGGTTGGGTCGGAACCCGTGGACTCAAGGGGGGCTCGCTCTGTTGGTTTTGGGCAAGTCGCCCCGGCAAGGCTCTTGTCGGGGCCGCGGAGGCTGCCCTGGCAAGGATCTTGCCGGGGGAGTCCACCTCACCCTCTCGCTCTTTGTGTCTCTGATCTTGGCGTTGTCTTGGTTGTCTTGTGCTTTGGTTATCTCCGGCTTCCCTCCTCTGCCCTGCTATGTGCGGCCGTGGCCGGTGGCTTTGACTGCCCGTGCACAAGTAAAGGGGTCAAAAGGAGAGCCCCTCCGACAGAGACCGAGGCCAAACATTCCAATAAATACAGAAACCCCCGAAAAGAAACCTAGATCGGAGTTCCGCCGCCGCAAGCCTCTGTAGCCACCAAAAACCAATCGGGACCCTGTTCTGGCACCCTGCCGGAGGGGGAAATCATCACCGGTGGCCATCTTCATGATCCCGGCGCTCTCCATGACGAGGAGGGAGTAGTTCACCCTCGGAGCTGAGGGTATGTACCAGTAGCTATGTGTTTGATCTCTCTCTCTCTCGTGTTCTTGATTTCGCACGATCTTGATGTACCGCGAGCTTTGCTATTATAGTTTGATCTTATGATGCTTCTCCCCCTCTATTCTCTTGTAATGGATTTTGTTGGATGTGGGGTTCTGGCAAACCCTTAAGGTTCGAACACTGGGGTGCGCGTGAAGTCTTTCCCTCCTACCGATCTACACCCTAGCTTGCTAAGATCTCGCGGACGAACTCGACGAACTCGCAACACAGAAAGACACGAGGTTTATACTGGTTCTGGCCACCACTGTCGTGTAATACCCTACTCCAGTGTGGTGGTGGTGGATTGCCTCTAGGGCTGATGATGAAGAGTACAAGGGAAGAACAGCCTCCTAAGGTTGAGATGTTCTTGTGGCTAGGGTAGGATCTCAATCGGGTTGGATCAAGCTAAGATGGGATGCCTCTACTATGGTGGCTAGCTCTACTTATATAGGCCCTGGTCCTCTTCCCAAATATCGAGCGGGAAGGGAGCCAACAACAGCAGGCAAATTTGAAGGGGGACAACTAGTACAAGCTATCCTGACAAAAGCGGTCTTCGCCTGCGAAAGGCTCTGGTGGTGACGCCGTCTTGGGCTCCACGATGACCTCCGTCTTGCCGTCCTCCTGGTCTTGGTCTCGTTGCACCAATATAGCAACCATTGCCTGATGCCTCGGTACTCTTTGCCTGCCCTGGCCTGCTCAGCACCAAAGAGGAAATAAGGACGCTCCGCGCGCTGGTGCCCGCCTGGCGCCCGCCTGGTGTCGTTCGTCATGGCTCACGTCACGAGAGCCTCGTGAGGTTTGCCCCGCCTTGATATCTCCGCTCCTCGTGAGCCTTCCTGGCTAGGCCACTCCAGGGGAGGTCTTGCATCATCCGCCTCGCGAGGCATGGACCCTCGCGAGGGTCTTGGATGCCTTGTTGATGAAGATGGGCCGTACGGCCTGCTGGCTTGGCCACACTGTGGGCCGCAGGCAAGCAAGTCTGGGGACCCCCGTTCCCAGAACGCCGGCAGTAGCCCCGGGCCCAAGGTGCGCTCGGGCTTGGCTTCGCGGCGAAGCCAAGGGTCAAGTTCGGAGCACCGCGGGCCCCAAAAGCCTACGGCCTCGGTTGACGTGTGGCAGCCGATTGGACGTGGGCGTCTCCGCTTCCCCATGCTGCCTCGGCAACTACTTGACCTCACAAAAGGCTGGCGCGGGCAGTTCTTGCCTTCGTTGCTTCTTCATCGCCTCACCCTAGATCCCCTTTCTCGCTCTTCGCCGCCGCTACCTCCAGATCTGCTCCAACCTTGCTCTGCATCTGCCGCCCATGGCGCCGCGCAAGGTCAAGACTTCTCGGCTCCGGCTTGGTACGAGCCCACTCTTGAGGCGCCCACCATCACAGAGAATAGCCTCGCCTCCGTGCGTCTACTGACGGTGGGGGAGAGCAATGAGTGGGGGAAGACGGAGCTCCGGCTCTCCTCCGACGAGCCGGAGCCTGAGGGGAGCACCTTCTTCCGTTTCTTCTCGAGCAGCGTCGCCATTGGGTTGGTCCCCCCTTTCTCCGATTTCTTTTATGAAGTCCTCGACCACTACGGTCTGCAGGTGTTGCATCTCCATCCCAACTCTGTCCTTTTCCTGTCCATCTTCGCCTATTACTGTGAGGCGTACCTGGGCGTGATGCCGTCTGTGGCGCTCCTGCGTCATTTCTTCTTCCTCCGTGTCAGCAAAACGCACATCTCTGGATGCGCTAATTTTGTCGCATGCGGCAAGGCCAACTCGATCTCGAGCACCGGGAAGAGGACCGACAACATTAGATCGAAATGTGTCATGATGGACGCCAAGCACGCCGACCCGCGTTTGGCGTTGCCAACAGCGGCGCCCCCTTCCAACGGGGGGTGGCCCAAGGCGGAGCTTGTCGATGAGCGGGCATCGTCAGTGTTGGGGCAGATGATGACCGACTTGAAGCCGAGCAACACGAGGGCAGCCAAGGTAACGGGGGCGATGCTCCTGAGGGAGTTCTTGATGCTGCGGGTTGCCCCACTCCAGGCGCACGCGCGCCCCCTGTGGGAGCTTGAAGAAGAGGGAAACAAGACCTGCCTGAGGCCGGGGACCTGCCTGGTGATGAATTGGACGCTGTCCTGCGCCTCATAGTCGGGGACAACCAGGAGTACCCGCCTAGCGCCTTCGTTCCCTTGTTCCAACGCAGGGACCAGGAGGAATTTGTCGCCTCCAGGCCGACTTTTGATGCGCGTGGGCTGGTGCCGCCGGCGCTTCCGGGAGCTCCTATGGCACAGAAACCGGTGGAGGTGTCTTCTGACGAGTCCTGCGGAGAGGGGGAAGTGGAGGTGGACTCGGAGAAGACTCTGGAAGAGGTGGGGTAGACTTACCCTCTGAGCAAGGCCGAGATTCTCCGCGCCCTTCCTGATGATGCCGAGGCCGATGCCTACCAAGGGGAGAGGGAGCAACCCCTCATCCCGACGAGGGGTAGGTCGTCGCTGGTGGCACATGGTGCCGCCTTCGCCCTGACACCTCCTGGAGCTGGATCCGGTTCTGCCTACGCACCGCCTGGCGCCGCCAGAGCCCGAACGCCTGCTCCTCAGGTCCCGAAGCCGTCAGGCTTCAAGCTCCCCAAGCGGAAGTATGTTGCGGTAGATCAGTAAGTGTCCTAAGCTTCGCCTTGTCCTTGTTTGTACTCGTCATTTCCTGATGCTCGCCCTTGGTTGATCAGGCCGACATCTTCGGCGAAGAAGAGGAAGGAAGACGCAGCGGCTATGCCTCCCCCGCGGAGAAAGGAGGCAGCAGCGCCCTCATTTCCCCAGCCCAGTCGCCCTTGCGAGGCCAAGAGGAGCATCGCCGCGGGGAGTCAGCCCCCAGGGTCCCGCTGGCTCCGGAGGTGCCGGCGCCTAGTGCGGCTGACGAGGTCCCAGCTGCTCCGGAACCCGTGATCCCCCAGGCCCTGGTGATGATGTCGCCTCCTCCCGCAGCTGCACCTCCACTCCCAGGTTCTTCTGCAGCTGTTGCCCTGGAGCGTGCTCTTTCGGAGATGACTCAGCTGCAGGCAGATCTCCTGAGCGCGGACCCACGGCTTGTGGCCGGGCGCCTGGAGCTGACCTCAGGCTGGCTCCACTCCGACTTTGTTGTTCGTGCGGCGTTGGGCCAGGCCGCCGCGGCTTCTGAGAAGGAGAAGCAGAGTGCCGCCAACACCGCAGCCGATCGCGAGATGGTGCTGAAAGACGCCAAGGCCGCCCATGACCGCTGTCGTGCACTTGAGGACAAGTTGTAGAGCCTGCGGGACAAGCACGCCGAAGAAGCACGCTGCCGCCAAGCGAAGGAGGAGGAGCTGAAGGCCCGGGAGGATGCTGTGAAGAACCACGATGCCGAGCTGGCGGAGCTGGAGAAGATGCAGGCCGCCGAGCGGAGCCGGTTGGAAGGGCTGGAGCGGAAGGCGAAGGCGAGGGAGGCCGATCTTGACGCCAAGGCGCGTGTCCTGGCCGAAGATCGCGCGGCCTTCGCCGACCTCGAGGAGAGGTCTCGCAAGGCGTTGAAGACGCTCTACGAGCACGGCCTGGAGAAGTCGCTGGCCACCGACGAGGACGGCCCCGCTCGGCTGCTTCCTCTCTTGGTGAAGGCGCTTGAGGAGGTCGTTGATGGCCTCGGTCCCATGGCGGAGGCAGAAGCTCGCGTCCTGTCCTCGGCTGCGCTGACTCGCGTCTTCAGCCACCTGCACCTTCGCGACCCCAACGCTTGCCTTGACGAGCTGCTGGAGCCCGTAGCTGAAGATCAGTGCGAGGCCGTCGCCGCGGCCGTGCAAGGTCAGGTGGAGGCCTTGCTGAAGAAGTTCCGCGGCTTTGTCTCCGCTCCTCTGTCCGGCGATGTCGCCGATCCTGCAGCTGGTGGTGAAGGTGAAGGCAAAATTGCTCACAGGGGAGCACCTTCCCATTCCGTTCACGGCGACGTCTACGGGTGACCCGCGGCTATTCTTCCCATTCCGTTCCTGCAACATGTATCAGGCCTCGTGGAGGCGTTTAGACCTTTCATTGGGTATTGTGAGGACAATATGCTTGTAATATTTGCTTCCAGATTTTGCGATTTCCTTCCTATTTGCTTTGCGTTCTGTGTTGTCAGAGCCCGGCCCCGCGCATACCTCAACCGCCATTGGACCGACCGGAGACCAGTACGGACCAAGGAGTGAGGGGCTACGTGACCAGTTAGGCTCCTGAGTCATGATGCTCAGGAGTCCCCCTTGACGCGCAAACAGCTTATAGGGAGAGTTCGCGAGGGTAGACTGATGTTCTACGTCGGCAGAGCCCGGCCCCGCGCATACCTCAACCGCTATTGGGCCAACCGGAGACCAGGACGGACCAAGGAGTGAGGGGCTACGTGACCAGTTAGGCTCCTGAGTCGCGATGCTCAGGAGTCCCCCTTGACGTGCAAACAATTTCCATACCTGCCCTCGCCGAGGCCTCGGGAGGGGCGCGCGACGCCCATGTCTGGGAGACCTGGTTGGTTGGCGTGCGCTCGGGCGCGACCCGAGCGCAGCCCCCATGCCCAGCCCCCTCGTGCGGCTCTCCCGAGGGGAGGTGTTGCGGTGAGGCTGGACACTGAGCTCTGGGCTCCGTGAGGTTGGTACGACCGTGGGGCCGCCCTCAGTTGTTTATCACCAGCGCGGAGCATAGTGCTTCCGCTTGTGCACGGGCATAGCCGCTCCTCGGCAGTGTCGATAGCCAGCGTGGAGCATGGTTCTTCCACTTGTGCGTGGGATGGGGGCCCCCTCCTGGAGGAGCCCCCAGGGCGTGTACAGCCCCGCCCTGACACGTGGCTTGCATGGCAGGGCTGCGAGGTGTATCTGGGCACTCGTGAGCCAGCGCGGGACTCACGAGGCCCTACCTCAAGGCGGGTTGCGCCTGGTCTTGAGTCTTGGTGATTGTGTGTTCCTGCAAGGCGGTTACATGCAAGCACTCTACGTCCTCAGGTCCCGGCCTTTGAGCGAGCTCAGCCGCCGCTAGTATGCCAGGTCGCGATGTCGTGGTCAAGGCCAGGGGGCGAGGGCTGGAGAGCCAGTAAGAGCTCCTGAGTCGCGATGCTCAGGAGCCCCCTTTTAACGTGCAAGCGAATTGCATAGGATGAACAGACCCGTGGTGGGCGGCGATCGAGCAGGCGATAGCTGTGGACAGGCTAAGCATGGAGAGCAATTCAACTTGGATAAATGCAGGAAGATACATGCCACCGGGTCCGGCCCGAGTGGCTTGGGGATGATGCAGCCCGAGGGGCGCTCCCAGCAAGGTAAGCTAAAGACATAAGCAAAAGGGATACATGCCGCAGGGACGGACCCATGCGGCCTGGGAATAATGCAGCCCGAGGGGCGCTCCCAGCTAAACGAGCTTGGAAGATGTCACCTGGTTCTGTAGACGAAGTAGAGTCGGTGCAGCTGAAGGCGTGCGTCGAAGGAGTGGCTCCTCACGAACCACTAGGGCGCTAAGCGTCGGGAGGCTCTGGGGGCTCGGGAGGTTCCCTGAAGACTGTCTCCATCTCCTCTAGGACGGCGTGGTACCTAGCCTCCTGAGCCGCCAGGACACGCCGTATGTTGCGCTGATAGGCCGACGCCATGCTCGGCAAGCCGAAGGGCATACGAACGTAGCTGTGTGGCGGGCCCTCGCAGCGCCCCACACGCGAAGGCCAGAAGCGCTCCTGAGACGCAGCCCTGTTGAGCCCTGGGACGTCGATGCAGACACGCAGCCCAGCATCCTCGCCGGGATGGGGGGCTGCGCCTCGTGAGTGGTGGTCGCCGCGCATGCCTCTTGCGTCTTGCAGTTCCTGGGTGGTCATGGTGATGAACTCCTGGGTGGTGGGCACTCCTTGCCCCGTGCTCTCCTGAGGAACGTGTGCCGCCAAGCACGCTTCCAGGTGGTGTCCAAGCACCTCTCGTGAGGTTGGCAAGGTCTAAGGCCCTCCAGAAGAGAGCCCCCAAGCCCTGCCCGAGGAGGGCGCCGGGCGCGCTTTCCTATGCGATGGAGGGAGGCGCACCTGGGATGGGCGCTGATCCTGATGAGGCTCCTGCCGCGACGCCATCCTCCTGAGGTCCTGCGCGGTGCAGCTGCTTCTTCTTGGGGATGGCCTCCGAAGGGCCCTCGCTTCTACTGTCGGGGTCGTCGATTGCTGCAGCTTGGAAGGCGTGCTCGAGGGAGCACACCGCATCCCTCTCTTCACATGGGACCGTGATGATCCCTCCGCTTCCTGGCATCTTGAGAACGTTGTAGCCGTGATGGGTGACTGCCATGAACTTGGCCAGGGCTGGATATCCAAGGATGGCATTGTATGGCAGGCGGATGTGCACGACGTCGAAGTCGATGAGCTCGGTGCGGTAGTTCTTGCGCTCCCCGAAGGTGACAGGCAGGCGGACCTTCCCTATCGGTGTGGTGGAACCGTCGGTCACTCCTGAGAAAGGCTTGGTGGGCTGGAGCTGTTCATATGGCACTTGGAGGTTGTCGACGGACTGGACGTTGAGCCCTGCACCGCCGTCGATGAGGGTCTTGGTAACCTGCACATTGCTGATGACTGGGGAACACAGCATAGGGAGGGCGCCAGCAGTGGCTGCGCACTTCAGCTGATCTGTCGAGTTAAAAGTGATGGCGCATTTGGACCACTTGAGCGGGTGCGTGGCCTCGAGCTTGGGAAGCACCGCGTTCACCTCGCGAGCGAACTGTTTGAAGATGCGCTGAGAGGCTAGGGCCTGGGCGCCGCCCAAGATGCAGGCGATTGCGCGCGACTCTTGGAAGCCCCCAGCCCCCTCGTCCTGGTGGTGGTGGTCGTTCCTTCTTGGTGGCGGCACCGGAGGAAGACCGGTGTTGCCTTGGGGGCGATCCTCACGAGGCGGGTCCCTCCAGGCGCCCTCGCGAGGTTGGTCCTGCCAGCGGTCCTCACGAGGCCGGTCGCGCAGCTCCTGGCGCGGGCCACGGTCGTCCCAGCGTCCGCCTCCACGTCCTCCTCCACGGCCGTAGCCCCGGTCGCTGCGCTCGGGGCGTCGACCGAAGCGTCCTTCTCGTATGGCTCTAAGCTCTTGACAGTCGCTGGTGTTGTGGGTGTTCAGGTTGTGGAAGGCGCAGAACGGTCGGCTGTTCTTGGAAGACTCGGGCTGATCTCTGCCCCGCTTGGTGTCGGGCTCCGCTGCGAGCACAGCTGCCTCCTTGCGCTTCACGTCCTTGGCCTTGGTTTTCTTCTCCTCCGCGCCCACGGCTGGCAGCTCAAGGATAGAGAGGCGCCCCTCCTCAGCTCTTGCGCACTTGGTCGTTAGGTTGAACAACTCCTGAGAGGTGCAGAGCTCCTCGTGGATGGCAAGCTCTTCCTTCATCTTTACGTCACGGACGCCGTCTGAGAATGCGGAGATGATGGCTTCGTTCGTGACCTTGGGGATCTTGAGGCGGGTATTGTTGAAGCGTTGGATGTACTTCTGGAGGATCTCTCCTGGTTGTTGCTTGATGCGGCATAGATCACCCGCGGCCGGCGGGCGGTCGCGAGCGCCCTGGAAGTTAGCGATGAAGCGGTCACGCATTTCGTCCCAAGAGGAGATCGAGCCGTTCTGCAGGTTCAGGAGCCATGGGAAACCAGTTCGCCATGAATTTTTCATCGCTGTTGGCCGCTTTGATGCTCAGCTCATAGAGCTGCAGGAACTCTGCGGGGTCGGCGGTACCATCGTAGCGAGGAGGCAGATCCGGCTTGAACTTGCCTGGCGAGGCGACGCTACGCAGCTCGGGGGTGAAGGCGCGGCAGCCAACCGTGGTTGCCAGGGCCTGCTTTGGAGGTGGAGCTTGGTCTTGACGAGGTCCGCGCTGCGCCGCTACGGGCGGTGCGTGGTCTTGACGAGGTGGCGCGGGGAGCGTAGTGCAGCTTCTCGCGGCCGCGGAATTTCTTGGCAGCTTCTCTCTTCACGCACAGGCACCGGGTGTGGTGGATCACGCCGCGGAGCCGCGCGCCTTGGTGCCAAGGCACCATCTTGGGGCAGGGGTGGTGGAGGCACGCCATGGGCCTCGTCGCCCGTGGCTGGTTGAGGGGGAGGTAGAGAGAGGGACGGCACCGGGGAGCCCCCTGCGACAAGGACGAGCTCGGCGACGCGGTCGAGCCACTCCTCATAGAGGTCGTCGACGGGGCGGTAGCGCAGGAGTTCGTTCGCCGCGAGGAGCGCGGCCCGTGCCTCCATGGGTGCGCAGCGCGCGTGAGACGAAGAACCGGCAGGGGTCAGCAATGGAGTGGCGGTGCGGCCATCCCGCCGCATCGAAGGATGCAGCGAGGACGCCTGCTGCTCGTTCCCAGCCGGGCCGGTGGAAGCATTGGCGGCGGGTGACGGATAATGTTGAGGTGGCCCGCCAACGGGAGCCGTCTGAGCGACAGGGCGGTGAGGGCAGCCCGACACTCAGCCCGAGCACGGCGAGCGTCCGCCATGGAGACGACGGAGCGACAACTGATGGAAGGGAAGCTACGGTGCACCCCTACCCGGCGCGCCAAATGTCGGATGTGGGGTTCCGGGAAACCCTTAAGGTTCAAACACTGGGGTGCGCGCGAAGTATTTCCCTGCTACCGATCTACGCCCTAGCTCGCTAAGATCTCGTGGACGAACTCGACGAACTCGCAACACAGAAAAAAACGAGGTTTATACTGGTTCGGGCCACCGTTGTGGTGTAATACCCTACTCCAGTGTGGTGGTGGTGGATTGCCTCTAGGGCCGATGATGAACAGTACAAGGGAAGAACAGCCTCCTGAGGTTGAGGTGTTCTTGCGGCTAGGGTAGGCTCTCGATCGGGTTGGATCAAGCTAAGATGAGATGCCTATACTATGGTGGCTAGCTCTACTTATATAGGCCCTGGTCCTCTTCCCAAATATCGAGCGGGAAGGGAGCCAACAACGGCGGGCAAATTTGAAGGGGGACAGCTAGTACAAGCTATCCTAACAAAAGCGGTCTTCTCCTGCGAAAGGCTCTGGTGGTGACGCCGTCTTGGGTCCATGATGACCTCCGTCATGCCGTCCTCCTGGTCTTGGTCTCGTTGCACCAATATCGCAACCTTTGCCTGATGCCTCGGTACTCTTTGCCTGCGCTGGCCTCCTTAGCACCAAAGAGGAAATAAGGACGTTGCGCGCGCTGGCGCCCGCCTGGTGTCGTTCGTCATGGCTCATGTCACGAGAGCCTCGTGATGTTTGCCCCGCCTTGATATCTCCACTCCTCGTGAGCCTGCCTGGCTAGGCCACTCCAGAGGAGGTCTTGCATCGTCCGCCTCGCGAGGCTTGGACCCTCGCGAGGGTCTTGGATGCCTTGTTGATGAAGATGGGCCGTACGGCCTGCTGGCTTAGCCACGCTATGGGCCGCAGGCAGGCAAGTCTGGGGACCCCCGTTCCCAGAACGCCGACAGATTTAGTTTTCCCTTTGAAGTTATCTTATCGGATTGAGTCTTTAAGGATTTGAGTACACTTGATGTATGTCTTGCATGGGATACTCGTGGTGATAATGGGGTATTCTATTGATCCACTTGATGTATGTTTTGGTGATCAACTTGCGGGTTCCGTGACCTTGGGAATCTACGCATAGGGGTTGGCACACATTTTCGTCTTGACTCTCCGGTAGAAACTTTGGGGCACTCTTTGAAGTTCTTTGTGTTGGTTTGAATAGATGAATCTGAGATTGTGTGATGCATATCGTATAATCATACCCGCGGATACTTGAGGTGACATTGGAGTATCTAGGTGACATTAGGGTTTTTGTTGATGTGTGTATTTTACTACGAACTCTAGGGCTGTTTGTGACACTTATAGGAATAGCCCAATGATTGATCGGAAAGAATAACTTTGAGGTGGTTTCGTACCCTACAATAATCTCTTCGTTTGTTCTCCGCTATTAGTGACTTTGGAGTGACTCTTTGTTGCATATTGAGGGATTGTTATGTGATCTAATTGTATTATCATTGTTGAGAGAACTTGCGCTAGTGAAAGTATGAACCCTAGGCCTTCTTTCGAAACATTGCAATACCGTTTGTGCTCACTTTTATCATTTGTTACCTTGCTGTTTTTTTATTTTCAGATTACAAAAACCTATATCTACCACCCATATTGCACTTGTATCACCATCTCTTCGCCGAACTAGTGCACCTATACAATTTACCATTGTATTGGGTGTGTTAGGGACACAAGAGACTCTTTGTTATCTGGTTGCAGGGTTGTTTGAGAGAGACCATCTTCATCCTATGCCTACCACGGATTGATAAACCTTAGGTCATTCACTTGAGGGAAATTTGCTACTATCCTACAAACCTCTGCACTTGGAGGCCCAACAACGTCTACAGGAAGAAGGTTGTGTAGTAGACATCAAAAGGAGACTATATAGAGATATTGTATCTTAGAGACCATTCCCCACCACGCGGAAATCCTTAGAGCTTGCCATAGGAAATCGCCCAAACATGGCCAGCGCTCCTAGCTCCACCTCGCACCCCAACGGCCCTCAAAAAGGCGACTGTGGAAGTTGTTCGGTATCTCATTCCCATCTGAGAAAACTTCAGATGCAGGGGTACCTTCCTCCCGCGGATCTAGTCTCCGTTCGGGCTGGATTAACTTCCATCAACAACAAAGCCTTGGCGGAGAATTTCCCCAATCCTTCTGAAGAGGAGCGGGTGTGCTTTGTTGCCTTCCTCTTGAGAGGCGTAGGATTTCCTATTCATCCTTTCCTCAGAGGTCTACTGGAGTATTACGGCCTTCAACTGTACAATCTGACACCGGGCTCCATCCTGCATATCACGGGCTTCGTTGCTCTTTGCGAGCTGTTCCTGTGTTGCGAGGCCCATTTCGAGCTATGGCGGAAATTTTTCTGCCTCATCCCCTGCTCTCAAAAGGGATCTATATTCGAGGTGGGCGGCGCCGAAGTACGGCGCATAGCCGGGACTGGATACCCGTCTGGCACTCCGAAGAAGGCATCCAAAGAGTGGCCCTCGGAGTGGTTTAATATTGAAAACGTCATTCTACCGGACCCAATCTGGCGTGGTCTTCCTGAATTCTCCAGCGCTCCTTTAAAGAAGCGCGCCAGCTGGCGTCCCCGAAGCCTCGAAGAAGAAGATAGTGCGGTGGTTTCGACTAGCAAGCAAGATCAGAGTACTTGCCAACTCCGGGCTGTCTATAATTGAGGTAATGGCAATTTCCATAACCCGATGCGTTCAGCCGCTCCAATCTAGGGGTCTCCCTGTGTGGAATTATAATGGGGAGGACGATGCGTCCTGTTGTCTGCGCAAAGGTCCAGATAATTTTGCCGCCCTGGCCACCATCTTAGCATATCTGTTAAAGGGGAGAAGGAAGACTTTGCTCGCTTAACATGTCGGGAAGGCTTTTCCATGTACAACCCCATCCCCTGGGTGAGTTTTTCAATTATTGGGTTTACGCAACCTTTCTCCAAAGTCTATGCTAGTCGAATTTAATCCGACTGCATTTTGACAGGAATGGAGAAAGATCGTCGAGGGGATCTACAGCCCCGCTTCGCAGCCGGAGGACCATAATCGGGACCTAGATCCTGGATATGAAGAAGATCCAGACAAGTTTATAGAGCTTAAGGAGGGAGTTTTTTATCAGGTGAGCTATGATGGCACGGCAGTAGCCATTAAAGCCGATTACTCCAGCCTTCTCCCTACCTCCCATTTAAGTACCCAGGAGACGTCTCCTTCAAAAGAGTTTTCCCATTGCGCCTCACCCACCCCACTGTCTCATGCTCCAAAGGGGCGATGCTCGTCACGCCGAGCTGTATCAAAGGTGTCTTCTAAGAAGGCGGCACCGGCGCGGGGTGAGTCTTTGAAAAGAAAGGCCGATGGTGATACCACCGAAGAGGTATAGTTTTCAACACGCACCTGGTGGACAGACCGAATTATGGCGTTTTCCGTTGGGCTATCTTGTAGGAAGAGCATACGCTAGACTATATCCGGGGACCTCGCCGGCCGTGCATCGACCAATCCGGCTCTAGACCCTGCCATAAGGACTAGGGTTGATACGGGTAAAATGTCAGATTGTCATCTCCAAGAGGATTCAGATAATGTATCCATCACCAATTCCAAAGTGGACAGCGCGATGAATCATCGGCAGAGGAAAGAGGCCATGCGCGACCCAAGTTTCACCGAAGAGGCGTTCAATGCCCTCAGCTCAGCGGATGCATACATCCGAGCTGCTCGGGATGGACTTGCCGGAGCCACTCACCAACTTTCAAAAGATATGCGGGTAAACTTAGTGTGGATTCAATAATCATATGCCAGTAGCCCCCGAGACTTGAAGCAGTTGATCCAACTGATTTAAGGGTCGTTTAATGTTATCAGGTACTCACGGCGAAAAATAACACGCTGTCTCAGGAGCTTGAAGAATGTCGGACCAAGCTAGCTGTTGCCACCGCCCAACTGGAAGATTTGAAGAAATGCCAGAAGGCTTCGGGCGGTAAGCACAACAGTGTCCGGAAAGTACGATCCTGTGCTGACAAGGATTTTTGAATATTCATTGTTTTATTTATGGCAGCAGGATCGGCAGATCAGTTGGAGGAGAGGCTAAAGGCCGCTCAGGCGGACAAGCAACGTGCCGAAGGGCAAGAAGCTGCTAGTCAACATGTACTAACACGGACCATTAATGAGAAGAACAAACTACAGGATGCAAACATCAAGCAAGCCGAACAGCTAAAGGACATAAAAGCCCAACTGTCGGACGCTATGAAGGAGAACCGAAAGCTAAAAGGTGGCATATTTAGTATGCCCCTAAACCTTACTTTCAAAAGATCCCTTGATGGAGAATTTTTACGAGATTTGTTCCTGTAGGTTTTTTAACTGGGCGGCCTGAAGGAGAAGTGTCCGGATTTCAAGGCGACTTGCTGCAACAGTTATCCAAAGTGCATGAGCAAGCTCGGAAAGCAATGAGGAATATGGCTAAGGCTTTATGGCCATCCGATTCTCCTCCAGGACTAATGGGGGAGCTCACAGAGCTATTCAAAGGAGCTTGTCTATGTTTTGAGCTGTGGAAGGCATCAGCATGTCGAGAGGGTGCACGAGAGGCCTAGGCCATGGTGAAAATGTGGTATACCGGACTTGATCCGGACCATATGGCCCGGGTTGGACCTCGGGGACCAGACGGACAAGAAATTCTGGTTAGCTTGGTATACGACCAAGTAAAGATAGCCGCCAAATTTTCATAGCAGGACTGTAAACTAGACAGCCTGATAGATGGCAAAGATAAAGAGTAGGCGTGTGATTTTATGTGACAACACACTTTATCAGTAAAACTTATCTCCGGCCGAATTGTAAAAGATTGTCATGGCAGACTTTCCGCTTTAACCTCTGAAACCCAAGGGTGGAGTGTTTCCGAATACTATACCTGTGGGAAACACCAAGTATGTTGGGAAACCAGGTGATCCGGTCATAATGCTTGAACAGAAAAACTGTATTCAGGGAGTTATGTTATATTACTTTTTAATGTAAGAAACATCTTCCAGGAAGAATAGTTCCGTTAAGGATTCCTCTCCCTAGGTCGGCATGCGTTTATGCATGACTAGGCTGTGATGCGAAACAATCATAGGAGTCTTTGTATTTTTGGTAGTTTATATTGCTACGAAGGCAGTTCGTCTTTTGTCCGCCGATCAATTATTCCCTTAAGAATGCTAGCTTTCGGCTTCACCATCTGAGGTACATGTCCGGATAACCCGGTTGTAACAATCGCAGAGGTGCTCCCTTTATGCCCTAGCCGAACAAGCGGGAACATAGGGCATAAGCACATGAGCCAGGCAACCCATCTTGGCAAAAACTTAAGTCATAGAGGTGCATATAATGGCGAAGACAGGACGTATATGAGCAAACAATACACATATATATGGTGAGCTTTATGCTCGAGATAATAAAAAGCTTTTAGTGAAGGAAGCCCCCAGTTATGGTGGGGTGTGTACATTTAAGGATGTGTACCCCTCAAGTGTGCGGCTTACCCGAACACACGCTAGAAGTCATAAAAGAAACGAAAAGAACAAGGGGAAAAAAGAAAAAGGAGAAAAAGGTAACGAACAATGTGTCCGGACTTAGGTGTAGAATCTTTGGAGTCTGGCAGCGTTCCATGGGTTCGGCTCCAAGCGATTGTCCGATGCATTGCGAAGGCAATATGCTCCTCAAGTGGGAACTTCATCTATAATGAAGGGACCCTCCCATTTGGGCTTGAGCTTGTCCTTTTTCTTCTCTAGTAGGCGTAAAACGAGTTCACCGACATTATAAGTCTTAGCCCGCACTTCTCTGCTTTGGTATCTTTGAGCTTGTTGTTGATAGAATGCGGAACGGGCTTTTGTGACGTGGCGCTCGTCCTCCAGGCCGTCTAAGTCGTCCTGGTGATCCTCTCTCTCCTCATACATGTGCACTCGAGGTGAGTCATGAATAATATCATAGTGCAGGACAGCCTCTGCGCCGTACACCATGAAGAACGGTGTGTATCCGGTCGTGCGATTGGGTGTGGTCCGCAGCCCCCAGAGTACGGAGTCGAGCTCCTCAATCCAGTGTTTATCCGACTCCTTAGGGATCCCACTAGTTTGGGTTTAATGCCACTCATTATCAGGCCATTGGCCCGTTCGACTTGACCGTTTGTTTGAGGGTGATATACGGAGGCATAATCTAACTTGATGCCCAGATTAGCACACCAAGTTTTTACCTCGTCGGCTGTAAAGTTAGAGCCGTTGTCAGTGATGATGCTGTGTCGGACACCATAATGGTGTACGACACCGGATATGAAATCTATCACTGGTCCAGCTTCAGCCGTTTTAACTGGTTTGGCCTCTATCCACTTAGTGAATTTATCTACCATAACCAGTAGGTATTTTTTCTTATGGCTCCCCCCTTTAAGGGTCCGACCATGTACAGTCCCCAGACTGCGAAAGGCCAAGTAATGGGGATTGTTCGTAGGGCGGTAGGCGGCATGTGGCTTTGATTGGCGAAAAGCTGGCATCCAACACAGCGTTGGACGAGGTCCTGTGCATCTGCTCGGGCCATGGGCCAGAAAAAACCAGTACATAAGGACTTACTTACAAGGGCCCGGGCTGCGACGTGATGGCCGCCAAGACTGGCGTGGATTTCTGCTAACAGCTGCCGCCCCTCCTCTATGGAGATACATCTTTGAAGGACTCCGGTAGTACTTTTCTTGTAGAGTTCTCCTTCATGAACCTAGTAGGCTTTCGATCATCGAACAATACAACGAGCCTCGTTCTGGTCCTCAGGGAGCTCCCACCTATTAAGGTAGGCCAGGAAGGGTTCGGTCCATGGAGCGATTACCGCCATGATTACGTGGGCGGAAGGCGTTGGTTCCTTGTCCGAGCACCCGATGATATCCGAGTCGAGTTTGGCATCCAGGGGTGTGATTGGCGCCGGACTAATGTTCCCGCTCTCGTCCTGCCATAGCACAGATGGCTTAAAGAGCCTTTCCACGAAGGTGTTAGGCGGGACGGGGTCGCGTTTAGCGCCCATTCGAGCAAGGATGTCCGCTGCTTGGTTACTGTCTCGGGCCACATGATGAAACTCGAGCTCCTCGAACCGAGCTAATATTTTGAGCAAGGCATTGCGGTAAGCTGCCATCTTTGGATCCTTTGAATCAAATTCTCCGTTTATTTGGGATATTGCGAGATTTGAATCCCCGCGCACCTCGAGGCGTTGTATGCCCATAGAAACAGCCATCCGGAGACCATGCAGTAGTGCCTCATATTCGGCTGCGTTGTTGGAGTCCGTATACATGATTTGCAATACGTAACGGACTATGTCCCCTGTAGGGGATTTTAGGATGACTCCGGCCCCCAATCCGGCTAACATTTTAGAGCCGTCGAAGTACATCACCCAGTTGGAGTATGTGCCGTACTCTTTAGGGAGTTCGGCTTCTGTCCATTCGGCGACGAAGTCGGCCAACACCTGAGATTTAATGGCTTGGCGTGGTTTGTACATTATTTCAAATGGTAGGAACTTGATGGCCCATTTTGCAATGTGGTTGGTGGCGTCTCGATTGTTTATGATGTCATTGAGTGGTACCTCGGAGGCCACCGTGATCGAGCACTCCTGAAAGTAGTGTCGCAGCTTCCGAGATGCCATAAAAACCGCATATGCTATCTTTTGATAGTGCGGGTATCGGGACTTGCATGGTGTGAGAACCGCCGATACATAGTATACGGGCTTTTGGAGTGGGAATTTATGTCCCTCTTCCTCTCGTTCGACGACGAGTACTGCGCTCACAACCTGGTGAGTTGCAGATATGTATGGTAGCATAGGTTCGCGGATGGTAGTGCAACAAGGATTGGGTTGTTTGCTAGTAGAGTTGTTATGTCTTCCAACCCGGCTATTGGCGCGTCCATCCACTCAAAGTGGTCGGTACGCTGAAGCAGGCGATATAGCGGCAGCGCCTTCTCTCCCAATCTAGAGATAAAGCGGCTCAAGGCTGCCACGCACCCAGCTAGTTTTTGGACCTGTGTTAGGTCCGTTGGTATTGCCAACTTTGACAAGGCTCACATTTTGGCTGGGTTTGCTTCCATTCCTCTATTGGAAATGATGAACCCGAGCAACTTTCCGGCTGGAACGCTGAAAACGCATTTTTTCGGATTGAGCCGTATGTCATATGTTTAAAGGTTGTCGAATGTAAGACGTAAGTCGTCTACCAATGATTTGACATGTTTGGTTTTGATGACTACATCATCTACATAAGCCTCCACCGTCTTGCCAATTTGTTTTTCCAGGCATGTTTGAATCATGCGTTAGTAGGTGGCACCGTCGTTTTTGAGTCCGAAAGGCATAGTGTTAAAGCAGAAAGGCCCGTACGGAGTGATAAATGTTGTTGCGGCCTCATCAGATTCCTTCATCTTAATCTGATGCTATCCGGAGTATGTGTCGAGGAAACACAGTGAATCGTGTCCTGCAGTTGCATCAATGATTTGGTCAATGCGGGGCAGTGGGAAGGGTTCCTTGTCTTTAAAATCGACACAAAGGCGCCAGGATTTGTCCTTCTTTGGCACCATGACCAGGTTTGCTAGCCAATCCGGGTGTTTTATTTCTCGAATAAACCCGGCTACCAATAGTTTGGCTAGCTCCTCTCCCATAGCTTGTCGCTTGGGTTCGAAAAATCGCCGTAGCGTTTGCTTAACTGGCTTGAACCCCTTTATTATGTTGAGGCTGTGTTCGGCTAGTCTGCGTGGGATTCTTGGCATATCTGAAGGGTGCCAGGCAAAGATGTCCCAATTCTCGTGCAGGAATGCTCTTAGAGCGGTGTCAACCATCGGATCCAGCTGTGCTCCAATGGCTGCTGTTTTATTTGGATCCGTCGGGTGAACTTGGAATTTGACTATTTCATCTGCCGGTTTGAAAGAAGTGGATTTAGGCCTTTTATCGAGGATTACATCGTCTCTGTCCACTGGGGAACACAGAGCGGTGAGCTCCTCGGCCGCAAGGGCCTCGGATAGTGCCTCGAGGGCCAGGGATGCGGTTTTGTTTTCGGCGCGGAGTGCTATGTCCGGATCACTGGCGATAGTTATAACTCTGTTAGGCCCGGGCATTTTGAACTTCATGTACCTGTAATGAGGTATGGCTTGAAAGTGTGTGAATGCATCTCGCCCCAACAGGGCATGATATCCGCTGTTGAAAGGTGCCACCTGGAAGGTTAACTCTTTGGACCTATAGTTCTCGGATGTGCCGAATACCACATCAAGTTTGATTTTTTCCGAACATGGCGCTTCTCGACTGGGGATAATACCTCAAAAGGTTGTACTGCTCTGCTCGATGCGGCTCTTGTCCACTTGCATTTTGTCGAGCGTGTCCTCGTAGATGAGGTTGAGTCCGCTTCCCCCATCCATGAGCACTTTAGTGAGCCAAAAGCCATCCACAATTGGGTTTAGAACTAAAGCGGCTGGTGCTTGGACTGATCGGGGCCGTGGTTCGTCAGTGGCGTTGAAAGTTATCGCCATGTCATTCCAAGGGTTTATTGCGGCTACTTGGTTAACTTCGGCGAGGTCGCGGAGTGCCCTTTTACGCCGATTATTTGAAGAAAAGGTCTCGAAGACCGTAAATATGTGGAGATCGTTATCCTCCGAGGAGTACTTCTCTGGGGTAGTGTTGGTGAGGATGGCCTCACCGCTTTTAGCCACCTGTCGGAGTATCCAACATGCCCGAAGGCTATTAGTTGGTTCGGAATTTGGCATCGTGTGTATCTGACAAGGCTTGTCGAGCCATTCTTCAAGGACAGTTCTATGTCCCGTTAAGGGCTTAATTTTCTTGTCCGTGAAGTGATGATCAGGGGCCCGTGAGGTTGCATCCTTTTTGCCCGACCGGTGGGTGGCTTAAAGGCCGGTGGTTCCCACCGAGCTGTCTGGGCTTTCTAAGCGCTTTCCATTGTGCAATACTTCTGTACTATGTGTGCCAAATCTGCAAAGTGCAGTATGCGGCGTCGATTGAGGGCATTGAGCATCGCCTCATCCGTACAGTTGCGGCGAAAGACTGATACCGCATTGTCGTCGCAGCAATCTTTTATCTTGTTTTTAACAAGTAGGAGTCTAGCCCAAAAGTGATGGACTGTTTCCTGAGGTTGCTGCCATACATACATTAAGTCGCATATGTCTGGGGGACCGGAATTACTTAGAGAGTATTGATTGTGGTGGGCGGGTGGGCTTAGATCCGAACCCTTACCCACTGTGGAATCCGGACTTTGAAAAATTTTCTGAGGTCACCGGTCCAGGATCCGGAGTGTCTTTGGGGTTTTCAGGCTCAACGCCTGGTTTTATGTTCGGAGGACATATGGTCTCTTCTCGAGGATGGGTGTCCGGCTCGCGGGGCTCCGAGATCCAAAAATAGTTTGTTTTTAGCATAGGAGGAGAGGTATCCTCAACTTGCTCCTCCACAACAGTCACCAGGTGGGTGATAGGTGGGGACCTGATTTCCCTCTGATCGGGTTTAAGCCCAATCAGATCATAATCTGTTGGGACCCCCAGGGCGGCGATGTGATCTACTAGTTCATTTAAAGAAGAGATACCTGCCGGATCCATCTTCTCGACGCTTTCGGGGTTGATGCGGAGATGATTTTTGGCAATCTGGGGGACCGCCTTGGGCTTAACGGCCGGGCGGGCGCCCATGGTGAAGCTGCCGATCTGGAGGATCTGCCCAGGAACTAGGGCCCTTCCAGAGGTGATTTTGTCATTGATGACAAGGCGAGCCATCGATCTTTCTATCGACAACACAGAGGAACTCTCAATGAAAGCACCAATGTCGGTGTCAAAACCGGCCGATCTCGGGTAGGGGGTCCCGAACTGTGCGTCTGTGGATCGAAGGTAATAGGAGGAGGGGGACACGATGTTTACCCAGGTTTGGGCCCTCTTAATGGAGGTAATACCCTACTTCCTGCTTGATTGACTATGATGAGTATAGGGGTTACAAGAGTTGATCTACCTCGAGATCGTAATGGCTAAACCCTAGATGTCTAGCCTGTATGATTGTGATCGCCTCTACGGACTAAACCCTCCGGTTTATATAGACACTGGAGAGGGCCAGGGTTGTACAAAGTCGGTTTATAGAGAAAGGAAACTACACGACTAGCCGCCAAGTTTGCCATCCACGCCAAGGAGAGCCCCATCCGGACACGGGGAAAGGCCTTCTACCTTGTATCTTCACGGCCAGTAGTCAAGCCCACATCACATAGCCCGACCATCTGAGGACCCCTTAATCCAGGACTCCCTCAGCGGGCTCTCCTCTGGAGTGCCTCTGACCTGGCCAGCGTCACGAGGGAGGCGCTCGGGTACCATGTGGAGGCATGCTTTAACGCGCGCTTCCGTGAGGAAAGCACAGGGCGCGAGGCACCAAGCGCTCAGGATTTCATCACCAAGGCAGTCGAGGAGCTTCATGAGGACAGCGAGCTGCGCACTCATGTCAACATCCCTGGGCTTAATCGGGCCGCGTCTCAGGAGCTCTTCTGGCCGTCCCACGTTGGCTGGTGCAAGGGCCCCCTCATAGCTACGTTCGCATGCCTTTCGGTTTGCTGAACAGGGCTACCGTGCATCAGCGCCACATGCGGGGCGTCCTGGCGGCTCAGGAGGCCAGGCACTAGGGGATCCTATCGGAGGTAGCGAAGGATCCTCGCTAGCCCCGCGGGCCCCCCAGAGCCTCGTGAGGTTTAGGGCCTGGGCGACTCGTGAGGAGCGACTTCTATAGCACGCGTGTTCGGCTACTCCAACACCTCTTCAGCAACAGTGCCAGGTGACCATTTTTTTGGTTTGTTCAATTGGGGGCGCCCCTCGGGCTGCACTATCCCCAAGCTGCGCAGGTCCGTCCCTACGGCATGTATCATTCTTTGCCTCTATCCGAACTGGCTTCACCCTATCACGAGTTGCTTTTATGATTATCACCTGCTTGCCTCGTGTTTTATTGCCCTTCGCGGCCTCCCCGCGTTGCTAACCCGCCTCTTGCTCATCCCGCAACGGGGGCTACACATGTTGGCACGACACTTGTGCTCGGGTCCGTCCCTGCAATGCTGACAAATCTGAGAGATCGGGCTCTAGCTCGTGGCCCGCCCCGCGCACGTCACCTGACCAGATCCTCAGTGCCTTCATCTTCTTGCGAAAAGATCAGCGGCAGGACAGCAAGCGTGGTTATGTGTTATATTCTCCTCCTTGGACTAACTCGCAGGAACCTCCGGAGCTTAACTACGGGCAGCCCCACCGGCCATTCCTTTTTCACGCAATTAGCTTGCACGTAAAATGGGGGGCTCCTGAGCATAGCGCCTCAGGGGATCCTACTGGCTCTCAAGCCCTCGCCCCCCGGCCTCGACCACGGCATCGCAACCTGGCATACCAGCGGCGGCCGAGCCTCGCTCGACGGCTGGGACCCGAAGACATAGAGCATCTAGATTGTCGGTATCCTAGGAACGGGGGTACCGAGACTTGCCTGCCTGCGGCCCATGGCGTGGCTCCATCGATGGCCTGGTATGGCTCAGCTTCGACATCAACAACTCCAGACCCTCGCGAGGCGGACGACATCAAGACCTCCACGGGGGCGGCCTCCCTAGGCTGGCTCCCGAGGAGCGGAGATATCTATGCAAGGTTCACCTCGCGAGGTCCAGATGACGTGAGCCATGACGACCAAGGCTAGGCGGGTGCCAGCGGGCACAGTGTACCAGCTTCCTTTTTTGGTGCTAAGGACGCAAACGCAGGCGGGGAGTCCCGAGGAATCAGCCAAAGGTTTCCATTCCGGTGCAACAAGACCAAGATCGCCAGGACGGCAGGACGGAGGTCATCGCCGAGCCCACCGCATCGTCTGTCACATCCTAGCTAGTTCATGCATTAGAGTGTTGCATCATGTCTATTTTTCACAGAAACATGAAATGGGGATGCCAGAAACCGCCAGCACCCCCCTGAAACAACTAGGGTTTACTAAAATCCTTTTCAATGAACCTGAAATGCCCTCCATAAAAGTCCACCATCTTTGGTCCTGGCTAAAACCTCTGCCAAAAATGGTTTCATATTTTTGGAGGCCATTTTGGATTTTTGCACAAGCCATAAGTATTTGCATTTGGGCAATTTAAATCCTATAAATATTTTCAAATGCCCAAATAATCTTGAAGGTATTTTTAGGCTGTTGAGAATAATTTCAAAGGTTCCTCAGAATATTTTCAGGATTTTCCTAAATGGAATAGTAATTTTACTATTTCAAAACACAGAACAGAAACAAATAAAACAGGAGAAAACAGAAAGCAGAGAAGGACTTACCTGGCAGCCCACCTGGCGGCCCAGCACTATGCTGGCCCGCGCCAGTCAGCTGCCTGCTCTCGCCAGAGCAGGCAGAGAGGTGACGCCGGCGAGCGCGAGCTCGCCACGGCGCCACCTGCTTGCCGCCTCGCCCGTGAACGAGCTGGAAGACCCTTCACGATGCGCCCCAGAGCCCCTGGACACCCCCTTTCTCCCCCATCGCCTCTCCCTCGCCTTCCTCCACCATGGCCGATGCAGCCGCTACCACCTCGCCGGAGTAGCCGCGCCCACCGTCGTCCTCGCGCCGTCCCACCGTGTCCAACAGCTCCGCCGTCGCCTTCTCCTTCGAGCAGGTCGAGCCCCGAGCGCTCGCTTGCCCCGAAGCCTCTGCTCCAACCTCGCCTTCGCCGCTCACCGTCGGAGATCCCCTCCGCCGTCACCACCGCAGCAGTTCGCCCCCGACCTCGCCGTCCGCTCCGTCGCAACCACCGTGAGCCTAGCCACCTTCCCATCCTCTCCTTTCTCCCTCTCGAGCTCCGTAGCCACTGCAGGTAGCTCACCCGCACGCGCCTCCGCACGAGCTCGTCGCCGGCGAGGCTCCGTCCATCCAACGGTCGCACCACCATGGCCGTTAGCTCCACCGCATCGCCAGGAGCCCGTAGCACCATCGCACGCCCCTCGCCGTGCTCTCTAGTGACGGGTTCGACTACACACGTACCCCGGCAGCCGCACGGCTCGTCGCCGGCGTCGATTCCGGCGACCCCGAGCTCCACAACCACCACCAGTCGATGTGGTTTGCTCCCAGCTACACGTAGGTGCTCTCCGCCGTCCATTTGGTCGCCGGAGGAGGAATCCCGCACCCCACCGCCGCGTCTGGACGTCGCCGGCGGCTAAACGCCGGCGAGTCAGCGTGGTTTGACCACGGGTTGACTCCCCAAAGTCACTGACAAG
This sequence comes from Triticum aestivum, assembly GCF_018294505.1. NCBI lineage: Eukaryota > Viridiplantae > Streptophyta > Magnoliopsida > Poales > Poaceae > Triticum > Triticum aestivum. The sequence continues at coordinate 291,945,495 of NC_057814.1, read as the reverse complement.
TGGGGCCCGCCTGCTAATTAATCTGAGTTAGAGTTTAAAATTAATCCTAATTAGTTAATTACCTAACAGTGACACTGACACAGGGGACCCACACGTCAGGTTTGACCTGGACGACCCCGTTGACCGCTGACGTCATCATGACACACTGCTGACGCAATAAGCAATTTAATTACTGGAATTATTCTTATATTGGAAATTCCAGAAATTATCACAAACTTCAAAAAATCATAGAAAATAATCTATAGCTCAGAATGAAAAGATTTATATATGAAAAATGATCAGAAAAATCCATTCTATCCATCTGTATTGGTTTCATGCATGTTTAAGCAAGGTAACCTACTGTTTAATGCAGAATAAGATAAAGCACTAACATGGGCCATTTATGAACTTGGAATTTGAATATTTGATTCAAAATAGTTCAAACCCATCTGGTCTTAGTTGCATTAGCCCAATACATCCATTTTGCCATGTCTCATGCATGCATCATATTGTTGCACTTGCTTGGTGTTGATTGTGTTTTCGGTATGTTCATTGTGGTGGGTCCTGCCTCCGAGGATATTCACGAGTATCCAACTGAAGGGCAGTATCCCACCACCACTCTGTCAGGCAAGCAACCCATTGATCATTTCGATACAAACCCATCTTCTCGCTGCGGTAGTTGAACCCACTTTCCTTTGCATGACCTGTCATTGCCACAGTAACTAGATGAAACCCACTAGCATGTGTAGGAGTTGATTGAGCCATGTTGTGTTCCTACAATGCTATGCTTGCTACGCTTAGAGTCGTGTCAGGTCTGGCTCATCAGGGTGATGAACTAGAGTGAAAGTGTGTGTCGGTAATGAGAGTAAAGTGTTGAATACGATTTGGTAAAGGTATCAATGGGAGGCCATGTAGGAGTACATGGTGGGTTGTTTCATTGAGACCGTCCCTAAGAACTGAGATCTGTATGAGTGATTTAAGATTCAGCTACTACCACGCATTGGGCCCGAAACCAATGGACCCCCTCGGCTTCTTAATCACCCTTGTCCTCTGTCCAGGAGTTGCATGTAGTTTCTGGTGTTTGTAGTAAGCTGGAGGCCGTGGACAGCGCTGACCAAGGGGTGGGCTGTGATGCGGTAGGCTCGTGGCCCAGTGTACCGAGTCGCCCGTTTGGTGTCTCGGGAACCCTGCACACATCGTTCGGGGCCGTATGTGGAAACCTCGGCCGGACTCCCTGCGGATGGAACCTGAATATGAGATAAACCTGGACTAGAGACTCGAGTGTTTAGGTAGGCTGTGGCCGACACCCTCGCTAGGCTTCCGCTTGAAGGTTGCCGAGTACACACTGTGTAAACGGTGGTAAGTGGTGAGAGCGTGTGTGACGAAGTACACCCCTGCTGGGTATAGAACTATTCGAATAGCCGCGTCCGCGGTAAAGGACTACTTGGTCGCTTATGCAGTTCATAGACAAGTGAATGGATACTATTAAAAGCCTCAAGATAAGTGTGAGTACCGCGGATGGCCCTCTCGTGGGATGACGAGGGAGGATCCACGGTGGAGTATTGAAATGGTGCGTAGTGGACTCATGTGCGAAAACTATTTCACAAGTGGTGTCTCGTAGGATAGCTTAGCCAAGAGTCAAAGCTGGCTTGCTGCAATAACTCCACTACCTTCTTGAGAATGAACATGTATAGTAGGATCTGTTGTAAGACTTGCTGAGTACCTTTGTACTCATGTTGCTTCAATTACTGTTTTCAGACGACAACACCGCCCCTTCCGATGGGTTCTATGTAGAACTCGACGACGACGAGTGACTTGCCACCCAGGTGGTGATCTAGGCTTGTGAAGGGCCTATGTAGATAGACATGCTTCGTCAAGCCTTCTTTCTTTCTAGCGTCTGTACCCAGACAGTTTGCTTCCGCATGTGCTTGTATGATTGTATGACTTGAGTGTCGGGTCATGTGACCCCTATCTATATGAACAAGTTATGTAAGGCTCTCCGGAGCCCTTTAAATAAAGTACTTTGAGTTGTAGAGTTTTGTTGTGATGCCATGTTGTATTTGCACATATCGAGCATATTGTGTGTATGATTGAAATGCTTGGTGTGTGTGGGATCCGACAATCTAGTTGTTTATCCTTGGCAGCCTCTCTTATGGGGAAATGTAGTCTAGTGCCTCCTTGAGCCATAGTAGTCTGCTACAGCCCGGTTCACTGGAGTCCTGCTAGCCCAGCACTACTGCTCTGGACACTCGACTGGCCGGCATGTGATTCATATCGTTCCTGTGTCTGTCCCTTCGGGGAAATGTCACGCGGTGACATCCGGAGTCCTGCCTAGCCTGCTACAGCCCGGGTTTCCGGAGTCCTGTTAGCCCAGTGCTACAGCCCGGATTCACACGCTGCTCACCGACACATTCGATGTTGATTCATGTATGCCTGTCCCCATACGTTAGTGCCGCTTCGGGTTCACGACTAGCCATGTCGGCCCGGGTTCTCTGTCATATGGATGCTAGTGACATTGTCATATACGTGAGCCAAAAGGCGCAAACGGTCCCGGGCCATGGTAAGGCGACACCCATGGGAGTACCGTGCATGAGGCCGCAATGTGATATGAGGTGTTACAGGCTAGATCGGTGTGACTTGGAATCGGGGTCCTGACAGCGTCACCGCCAGAGGCTTTTGCAAGCGAAGACTACTTTTGTCGAGATAGCATGTACTAGTTGTCTCCCTTCGAATTTGGCCGTTGTGGGATCCCTTCCCGCCTACATTTGGGAAGAGGATCAAGGCCACCATAAATAGAGCAGCACCACCACCATAGAGAGGGATCGGATCCATTCCATCCTCGCCAGCTCACCAGCTCATCGAGCACAAGAGTAGCCCTCCTCCTGAGGTTGTTCTTCCACTGTACTAGTTTATCCTCAGCCCTCGAGGCCAATCCACCACAAAACAGGAGTAGGGTTTTACACCGCAAGCTGGCCCAAACCAGGGTAAACTACTGTGTCTCTTGTCCATTCGGTTCGTGGAGCTAGGCCGTGAGATTAGCGAGCAGGCAGACTGGGGGGGATGAGTTCTTCGCACGCACCCCAGAGTTGGAACCTCTCAAGGGTCTGCGGAACCCATAATCCGACATTTGGTGTGCCAGGTAGGGGTGCGTTGGAGATCCACCACCTTGTCCGCCTCGCCCTGCTGTTCGGCTCTCATGGCAGACGCTTCTCCATCGACTGGATCAACGCGCGCTCTCGGAGGAGCCGAGGGCCTTCGAGCCTTCACTCCGCCCTGCTGCGGGTGCAGTGGCCACCCAAGTTCGGGCCAGACATGCCGCCCCGATACGACGGTGTGGCGGACCCGGCGAGCTTTCTCCAAGCATACGAGGACGCTATTTGGGCGGCCGGCGGGGATGACAAGGTCATGGCAAACTGGCTCCCCATGCCCCTGGCAGGCGTGCCGTGAGCCTGGCTTCTCAACTTGCCAGGGTCTTCTGTGGCGACCTGGGAGGAGCTGCATGGCCTCTTCATCGTGCACTTCGTGGCACCATCACCCCATGCCGTCACATCCCTCCTCGGCAGCTTGCAGGCTCTGCCCTCGGACCGCCATGTCAAGCCGTTCTTCCGCCAGGTGGGTGCCACCCATGTGCAGCAGGTAGCTCCTCCGGGATGGGCGGCGCCCAAGGCCGACCTCACCTTCGACTCGAGAGACCACCCCGCGACCACCGCGGGCGCGGGCGCGCTCCCAATGCTCTGCACCCCCACCATCTGCAATGTGGCGGTCACCAAGACCCTCATCGACGGCGGAGGTGGCCTCAATGTGCTCGCTGTCGAAGCTTTCGGCTTGCTTCACGTGCCACACGGTCGGCTCCGCCCCACCAAGCCTTTCTCCAGGGTCGTGGACGGCTCCACCTGTCCCTTGGCCTCCCGTACAACGCCATCCTCAGGTACCCGGCCCTAGCCAAGTTCATGGCAGCGCCTCATCCAGCCTACAACCTCATGAAGATGTTGGGGAGCAGCGGTGTCCTCACCGTGGCCGGTGATGCGAAGGAGGCCTTGCTGGCCCTCAAGCTCGCCTTCAGGGCCACGGCTGTCGTGCAACCGAGGAAGGAAGGAGCCCAGCGGCTCTGGTGGCCGCGCCAGCGAAGTAGAAGCACATGTTCTCCCAAGATCGCGCCAAAATGAAGCAGGTATCGGTCAACGAGGACGGGGCGTCTGGTGCCACCTTCACCATAGGCGCCGGCCTCCCCTCGGATCAAGAGGAGGCATTGGTTAGCTTCCTGCGCAAGAATAAGAATGTGTTTGCATGGGAGCCCAAGGATCTGGTCAGGATCCCGAGGGGGATAATCGAGCACCACCTGAGAGTGTGCCCCAATGTGCGCCCGATGAAGCACAAGGCACGGCGGCTGTCCATGGAGAAGTAGTCTTTCATCGTCTAGGAAACCCGCAAACTGTAAGAAGCTGGTGTCATTCGGGAGGTGCGGTACCCAGAGTGGCTGGCGAACACGGTCGTTGTCCCCAACAAAGGTGGGAAGGAACGCATGTGTGTCGACTTCACCAACCTTAATAAGGCCTGCCCTCAAGACCCGTTCCCACTTCCACGCATTGACCAGATCGTCGACTCCACAGCCGAGTGCGACTTGTTGTGCTTTCTGGATGCTTTCTCAGGCTATCACCGGATCAAGATGGCGGTACAGGACGTCGAGAAGACAGCCAGCTTCTTGACCCCATGCAGGGTGTATTGCTACACTTGCATGCCTTTTGGGCTGCACAATGCCGGAGCGACCTTCTAGCGCCTGATGCACATTGCTCTGGGTCGGCAGCTCGGGAGGAACGCCAAGGCCTACGTCGACGACATAGTGGTGAAGTCTCAGGAGGCAAGGACCCTCATCGAGGACCTAGAAGAAACATTCGCCAGTCTGCGCAAGGTGGACCTGCGGCTCAACCTAGATAAATGTGTGTTTGGTGTCCCCTCCGGTAAGTTGCTGGGCTTTCTGGTGTCACATAGGGGAATCAAGGCGAACCCAGATAAGGTCAAGGCGATAGAAGAGATGAGCCCGCCATAGACTCTCAAGGAGATGCAAAAGCTGGCGGGTTGTGTGACCTCGCTGGGGCGCTTCATCTCCAAGCCGGGGGAGCGCGCCCACCCGTTCTTCAAGCTGATGAAAAAGAAGGGCCCGTTCGAGTGGACTCCGGAGGCTGACGCGGCGTTCCAAGACCTCAAGAGATACCTCACCAGCACACCGGTGATGGTGGCTGTCGGTGTCAAAACCGACGGATCTCGGGTAGGGGGTCCCGAACTGTGCGTCTGAGGATCCAAGGTAACAGGAGACAAGGACACGATGTTTACCCAAGTTCGGGCCCTCTTGATGGAGGTAAAACCCTACTTCCTGCTTGATTATCTTAGATGAATATGGGGTTACAAGAGTTGATCTACCTCGAGATCGTAATGGCTAAACCCTAGAAGTCTAGCCTGTATGATTATGATTCTGATTACCTCTACGGACTAAACCCTCCAGTTTATATAGGCACCGGAGGGATCTAGGGTTATACAGTCGGTTTACAGAGGAAGAAATCTTCATATCCGAACGCCAAGCTTTGCTTTCCACGCCAAGGAGAGTCCCATCCGGACACGGGAAGAAGTCTTCTTTCTTGTATCTTCATGGCCCATTAGTCCGGCCCATGTCACATAGCCCGGACGCCCGAGGACCCCTTAGTCTAGGACTCCCTCAGTAGCCCCTGAACCAGGCTTCAATGATGATGTGTCTGGCGCGCAAATTGTCTTCGGCATTGCAAGGCGGGTTCCTCCTCCGAATACTTCAAAATAGTCCTTGAACACAGAAAACATGTTCGGCTCTGCAAAACAGGCACCACACACAGCCGCGAAGAGTATAATTTTTAACAAGTCCCATCTACTGACAACTTTTGTAGCGAGATGTCACGTCCCTGCCCGGTCATTATTTCGACCCATTTTTTAGCCTTCGGCTCCATATTTCAAGATGCGGTTTTCTTTGGCACGTCTTGTCGAAGCAGAGATCGTGTCCCCTTATCGCGGGATTCTCATCAACATGGGTGTGGGTAATCCAACCGCGCCGTCCACACGACCCTTGGGGAATAGGCGAGTTTTAAGGCGAGTGGGGAGGCGCTTGTCGCTACCTTTATAAGAGGATAAAGATCCACTCTTTCACCCACGCCTTCTTCCTCTCTGCCCATCCTTTCTCGAGCTCCAACGCCCAAGCTTCCATCCTTTCCGCCTCCAAAAAGCACTCCGATCATGTCCGGATCTGGAGCGCAAGGCAAGTGGATGGCCTCCTCCGTCACGGAGGGGAACATCACGGAGCTCCGGGAGGCGGGGTACTTGGCCCAGGAAATCGCCCACCGGCTTCCGGCGAAGGGGCAGATTGTTCCCACCCCGGAGCCCCACGAGAGGGTGGTATTCATCCCCCACTTCATCCGCGGGTTGGGGTTTCCTCTCCACCCATTCGTCCGCGGACTCATGTTCTACTATGGGCTAGACTTCCATGATCTAGCGCCAAATTCTTTCCTCAACATCTCGGCATTCATTGTCGTGTGCGAGGCCTTCCTCCGCATCCCACCCTACTTCGGATTTTGGCTAAAGATCTTCAATGTGAAGCCGAAGGTGGTGGATGGTCAACACACAGAGTGCGGAGGCGCTATGGTGAGCAAGCTGTCCAACGTCACATGGCCCAAAGGCACCTTTGTGGAGACCGTCAAAGGGTGGCAACAGCAGTGGTTCTACGTCAGAGAGCCCCATGACGCCACCTGGGCCGTGGCACCCGAATTCAAGTCCGGGGCCCCAATGCGACTTACCTCCTGGCTAAAAAAGGGCCTGGACTGGGCGTCATTGGATGAAGTGTCAGGCTGCTGACGCGCATCAAGAGCATGGTGGACAAGAACATCAAGCTCGTCAATGTTTTCCAGGTGATGCTTTTTCGCCGGATCCTTCCTTGCCAAAGCCGGACTTGCAATTTGTGGGAGTTCGATCCGGCCAAGCACCAGACCTTGCAACAGTTCTTCGGCTCTACGCACGAAGGCATGTGGAAGGTGCTTTCCAAGGCCAATGAGACGTGGCCGAAGACGACCGAGGACTACGGGCATAACCTGACCCATCCAGCCAATCCGGTAAGTTTTTTGTATTTCCAGGTGTATACTCTACCTGTGCATTCAAGGAAGATGTCTAAGCTTCCCCATTTATCCTTTCAGGGATGGACAAAGATAGTGGAGCGGATCCAGTGTCCGGCTCCGCTGCGTGAAAACCCAGGAATCCCACTTCCGACGAAGATGCTGGTTCCGGCGCCCTACCAGGCGCCAGAGAAGAAGGCCAAGAAGAAGGGCCAGGCAGCAAGAAGCGGCCTTCGCCGCAAAGGCACTTCAGACGCAACGTCCGAAGATGCCGAAACCAACTCCTCCCCCACCAAGGACGACGAGGAGGAGGAGGAAAGCAATTATCCCCCTGAGGGGGGAAGGAAGAAAAGGGCGGCTGAGGGAGTCCTGGATTAAGGGGTCCTCGGACATCCGGCCTGTTTGACATGGGCCGGACAGATGGGCTGTGAAGATACAAGACCGAAGACTCTCACCCGTGTCCGGATGGGACTCTCCTTGGCATGGAAGGCAAGCTTGGCGTCCGGATATGAAGATTCCTTTCTCTGTAACCGACTTTGTACAGCCCTAGTCCTCTCCGGTGCCTATATAAACCGGAGAGGGTTCAGTCCATAGGGAAAATCACAATCATACAGGCTAGACTTCTAGAGTTTTAGCCATTACGATCTCGTGGTAGATCAACTCTTGTAATACTCACATTCATCAAGATCAATCAAGCAGGAAGTAGGGTATTACCTCCATAGAGAAGGCCCGAACCTGGGTAAACATCGTGTCCCTGTCTCCTGTTACCATCCAGCTTAGACGCACAGTTCGGGACCCCCTACCCGAGATCCGCCGGTTTTGACACCGACATTGGTGCTTTCATTGAGAGTTCTGCTGTGACGTTGAAGATAGGATTGATGGCTCGCCTTGTTATCAAGGACAATATCACCTCCGGGGGGCTCTGACCTCAGGCCAAACCCTCCGGCTGGGCGGCTTTCCATTACTGCTCGTACGGCCGTTAAGCCGACGATGACTTCTCGGGTCATTGAAAATCACCTCCGTGTTGACTCTGAATAGTCCAAATGGATGGATCCGACGGAGTTGTCATCTTTAAACGAACTCCTAGATCACATCGCCGCTTTGGGGGTCGCTATAGACTACGATCGGATTGGGCTTAAACCCGGTCAGAGAGAAATCAAATATCTGCCGATCACCCATCAGATAGCGGTAGTACAAGAGCAAAACGACAACTCTTCCTCTATATTGAGGATGAACTATGTTCGGATTTCCGAGCACGAAGAGCCAGATACCTGTCCGCAGAATGACGTGCCCTGTCCTCTGAACTTAGAATCGGATGATGGGCCTGAAAAATTAGTTGATATCCCGGACCCCGAACCATTAAGCTCGGAGATTTCTCAAACTCCGGATCCCAAATTGGGTCAAGGTTCTGATTTAAAGCCACCCACCCACCCAGATATACACGATCTCATGTACATACGACAGCAGTCTCAGGAAACAGTCCATCACTTTTGGGCCAGATTCCTCCTTGTCAAAGACAATATTAAAGATTGCCACGACGAAGACGCGATCTCAGCATTCTGCAATAATTGCACGAACGTAGGAATCCTCAACGCCATCAACCGCCGTCGTGTATTACAGTTCGCTCACTTGGCAACCATCGTATAGAAGTATTGCACAATGGAAAGTGCCTGGAAAACTCAGGCAGCTCTCTGGGAACCACCGGTTTCCAGTCAACCCTTTGTCCGGGCAAAAAGGATGCACCCTCGCCGGGCACCCGAACCAATAGTAAAGAAATCTAAGCACATCACGGGGCGCGGAACCGTTCTGGAGGGATGGCTCGATAGGCCATGCAAAATACACACAACACCGGACACTACACCAACCCACAACCTTAGAGCATGTTGGATACTCCGGCAAGTGGCCAAGAGCGGCGAGGATATCCTCACCAAAAATACCCCAGAGCAACACCCCCCGGAAGACGACGACCGCAGCGTATTGACGGTCTTCGAGACTTTTGCTTCAAACAATCGGTGCAAAAGGACCCTCCGCGACCTCGCCGAAGTCTACCAAGTCACGACAACAAACCCTTGGAACGACATGGCCATAACTTTTAATGGCAGTGACGAACCAAAATTCCGGACAGTCCGGGCACCGGCCGCCTTGGTCCTCAATCCAATTGTGGATGGTTTTTGGCTCACCAAAGTGCTCATGGACGGCGGCAGCGGACTAAACCTCATCTACGAGGATACACTCAACAAAATGGAAATAGACAGGAGCCGCCTCGAGCAAAGCAGCACGACCTTCCGAGGAATCATTCCCGGTCAGGAGGCGTGATGTGCAGGAAAAATCACACTTGACGTGGTATTCGGCACGCCGGAGAACTATCGGTCCGAAGAGATAACCTTCCAAGTGGCCCATTTCAATAGCGGATATCACGCCCTATTGGGGCGAGATGCATTTACACGCTTCCAAGCTATACCTCATTACGGGAACATGAAGCTCAAGATGCCTGGGCCCAGCGGTATCATCACTCTTGCTAGTGATCCGGACATAGCACTCCGCGCCGAAAACAAAACCGCATCCCTAGCCCTCGAGGCATTGTCTAAAGCCCTCGCGGCCGAAGAGCTAACCGCGCTGCGCTCCACTGTGGATAGGGATGACCTAATCCTTGACAAGCGACCAAAATCCACCTCCTTTAAACAAACAAATGAAATAGTCAAATTTCAAGTCCACCCGAGGGACCCCAAGAAGGCAGCATCCATCGGGGCACAACTCGGCCCAACGGTTGATGCCACGCACGAGAGTTCCTGCGCGAGAACTGGGACATATTCGCCTGGCACCCTTCTGATATGCCAGGAATCCCACGCGGGTTGGCCGAACACAGCCTCAACATACTGAAGGGATATAAACCGGTCAAGCAAACACAGCGGCGCTTTTCCGAACCCAAATGACAATCCATGGGGGAGGAGCTAGCCAAGTTAATCGAGGCCGGATTCATCAGAGAAATAAAACATCCGGACTGGCTAGCAAACCTGGTGATGGTGCCAAAGAAGGATAAATCCTGGCGCCTGTGCGTTGATTTTAAAGACCTTAGCAAGGCCTGCCCTAAGGATCCCTTTCCCCTCCCTCGCATCGATCAGATTATTGATGCTACCACGGGACACGACTCACTTTGTTTCCTCGATGCATACTCCAGATACCATCAAATCAAAATGAAGGAGTCCGACCAAGCCGCAACGGCATTCATTACCCCATATGGGCCATTATGCTTCAACACTATGCCCTTCGGGCTCAAAAACGCTGGGGCCACCTACCAACGCATGATTCAAACATGCATGGAGAAACAGATTGGCAAGACAGTTGAAGCATATGTGGATGACATCATCATCAAATCTAGGCATGTCGAGTCATTGATATATGACTTGCGTCTCACATTCGACAACCTCCGTACATATGACATTAAGCTTAATCCGGAGAAGTGTGTTTTCGGCGTTCCCGCTGGAAAACTGCTCGGCTTCATCGTTTCCAATAAAGGAATTGAAGCAAACCCAGCCAAAATCCGAGCTTTGTCACAATTGGCTACGCCAACAGACCTTAAACAGGTCCAAAAACTAGCCGGATGCGTGGCAGCTTTAAGCTGCTTTATCTCCAGACTAGGAGAAAAAGCACTGCCACTCTATCGCCTTCTCCAACGCACCGACCACTTCGAGTGGATGGATGCGGCAACGGCCGGACTGGAAAAAATAAAGGCTCTTTTAGCGAGCAACCCAATCCTGGCCGCACTGAATGTCGGCGAACCCATGCTATTATACATATCGGCAACGCAACAAGTGGTGAGTGCGGTGCTCGTCGTCGAGCGAGAGGAGGACGGACACAAATTCCCGCTTCAGAAGCCGGTATATTACGTATCCATTGTCCTCACACCATGCAAATCCCGGTACCCTCATTACCAAAAGATAGCATACGCGGTCTTGATGGCATCCCGGAAGCTGCGACACTACTTCCAAGAGTGCTCGATCACGGTGGCTTCCGAGGTACCACTGAATGACATAATAAACAACCGCGATGCCATAGGCCGGATTGCTAAGTGGGCAATTGAGCTCCTTCCGTTCGACATAACATACAAACCGCGCCGGGGCATTAAATCCCAAGTACTGACCGACTTCGTCGCCGAATGGACAGAGGCTGAACTTGAAGGAAATATGCCCTAGAGGCAATAATAAAGTTATTATTTATTTCCTTATATCATGATAAATATTTATTATTCATGCTAGAATTGTATTAACTGGAAACTTGATACATGTGTGAATACATAGACAAACAGAATGTCACTAGTATGCCTCTACTTGACTAGCTCGTTGATCAAAGATGGTTATGTTTCCTAGCCATAGACATGAGTTTTCATTTGATTAACGGGATCACATCATTAGGAGAATGATGTGATTGACTTGACCCATTCCGTTAGCTTAGCACTCGATTGTTTAGTATGTTGCTATTGCTTTCTTCATGACTTATACATGTTCCTATGACTATGAGATTATGCAACTCCCGTTTACCGGAGGAACACTTTGTGTGCTACCAAACGTCACAACGTAACTGGGTGATTATAAAGGTGCTCTACAGGTGTCTCTGAAGGTACTTGTTGGGTTGGCGTATTTCGAGATTAGGATTTGTCACTCCGATTGTCGGAGAGGTATCTCTGGGCCCTCTCAGTAATGCACAATCACTTAAGCCTTGCAAGCATTGCAACTAATGAGTTTGTTGCGAGATAATGTATTACGGAACGAGTAAAGAGACTTGCCGGTAACGAGATTAAACTAGGTATTAAGATACCGACGATCGAATCTCGGGCAAGTAACATACCGATGACAAAGGGAACAACGTATGTTGTTATGCGGTCTGCCCGATAAAGATCTTCGTAGAATATGTGGGAGCCAATATGGGCATCCAGGTCCCACTATTAGTTATTGACCGGAGACGTGTCTCGGTCATGTCTACATAGTTCTCGAACCCGTAGGGTCCGCACGCTTAACGTTACGATGACAGTTTAATTATGAGTTTATGAGTTTTGATGTACCGAAGGAGTTCGGAGTCCCGGATGAGATCGGGACTTGACAAGGAGTCTCGAAATGGTCGAGACGTAAAGATCGATTTATTGGATGACTATATTCGGACATCGGAACGGTTCCGAGTGATTCGGGTATTTTTCGGAGTACCGGAGAGTTACGGGAATTCGTATTGGGCCTTAAAGGGCCATACGGGAAAGGAGAGAAAGGCCCCAATGGCCTCCACCATATTACACCTCGATAATATCGTAGCGGTGCTTAGGCGAAGCCCTGCGTCGGTAGAACATCATCATCGTCACCACGCCGTCGTGCTGACGAAACTCTCCCTCAACACTCGGCTGGATCGGAGTTCGAGGGACATCATCGAGCTGAACGTGTGCTGAACTCGGAGGTGCCGTACGTTCGGTACTTGATCGGTCGAATCGTGAAGACGTACGACTACATCAACCGCGTTGTGTTAACGCTTCCGCTATCGGTCTATGAGGGTACGTAGACAACACTCTCCCCTCTCATTGCTATGCATCACCATGATCTTGCGTGTTCGTAGGAAATTTTTTGAAATTACTACGTTCCCCGACAATGGCATCCGAGCCTGGTTTTATGCGTTGATGTTATGCACGAGTAGAACACAAGTGAGTTGTGGGCGATATAAGTCATACTGCTTACCAGCATGTCATACTTTGGTTCAACGGTATTGTGAGATGAAGCGGCCCGGACCGACATTACGCGTACGCTTACGCGAGACTGGTTTCACCGTTGCGAGCACTCGTTGCTTAAAGGTGACCGGCGGGTGTCTGTCTCTCTCACTTTAGTTGAACCGAGTGTGGCTACGCCCGATCCTTGCGAAGGTTAAAATAGCACCAACTTGACAAACTATCATTGTGGTTTTGATGCGTAGGTAAGAACGGTTCTTGCTAAGCCCGTAGCAGCCACGTAAAACTTGCAACAACAAAGTAGAGGACGTCTAACTTGTTTTTGCAGGGCATGTTGTGATGTGATATGGTCAAGACATGATACTGAATTTTATTGTATGAGATGATCATGTTTTGTAACCGAGTTATCGGCAACTGACAGGAGCCATATGGTTGTCGCTTTATTGTATGCAATGCAATCGCCATGTAATTGTTTTACTTTATCACTAAGCGGTAGCGATAGTCGTAAAAGCAATAGTTGGCGAGACGACAACGATGCTACGATGGATCAAGGTGTCATGCCGATGACGATGGTGATCATGAAGGTGCTTCGGAGATGGAGATCACAAGCACAAGATGATGATGGCCATATCATATCACTTATATTGATTGCATGTGATGTTTATCTTTTTTTGCATCTTATCTTGCTTTGATTGACGGTAGCATTATAAGATGATCCTTCACTAAATTATCAAAGTATAAGTGTTCTCCCTGAGTATGCACTGTTGCGAAAGTTCTTCGTGCTGAGACACCACGTGATGATCGGGTGTGATAGGCTCTACGTTCAAATACAACGGGTGCAAAACAGTTGCACACGCGGAATACTCAGGTTAAACTTGACGAGCCTAGCATATAACAGATATGGCCTCGGAACACGGAGACCGAAAGGTCGAGCGTGAATCATATAGTAGATATGACCAACATAGTGATGTTCACCGTTGAAACTACTCCATCTCACGTGATGATCGGACATGGTTTAGTTGATATGGATCACGTGATCACTTAGAGGATTAGAGGGATGTCATCTAAGTGGGAGTTCTTAAGTAATATGATTAATTGAACTTAAATTTATCATGAACTTAGTCCTGATAGTATTTTTGCAAATTATGTTGTAAATCAATAGCTCGCGTTGTTGCTTCCCTGTATTTATTTTTGATATGTTCCTAGAGAAAATTATGTTGAAAGATGTTAGTAGCAAAGATGCGGATTGGATCCGTGATCTGAGGATTATCCTCATTGCTGCACAGGAAAATTATGTCCTTGATGCACCGCTAGGTGACAGACCTATTGCAGGAGCAAATGCAGACATTATGAACGTTTGGCTAGCTCAATATGATGACTACTTGATAGTTTAGTGCACCATGCTTAACGGCTTAGAATCGGGACTTCAAAGACATTTTGAACGTCATGGACCATATGAGATGTTCCAGGAGTTGAAGTTAATATTTCAAGCAAATACCCGAGTTGAGAGATATGAAGTCTCCAACAAGTTCTATAGCTAAAAGATGGAGGAGAATAGCTCAAGCAGTGAGCATGTGCTCAAATTGTCTGGGTACTACAATTGCTTGAATCAAATGGGAGTTAATCTTCCAGATAAAATAGTGATTGACAGAATTCTCTAGTCACCATCACCAAGTTAGTAGAACTTCGTGATGAACTATAGTATGTAAGGGATGAAGAAAGTAATTCCCGAGCTCTTCGCGATGCTGAAGTCGACGAAGGTCGAAATCAAGAAAGAGCATCAAGTGTTGATGGTTAACAAGACCACTAGTTTCAAGAAAAGGGCAAAGGGATAGAAGGGGAACTTCAAAAAGAACGGCAAGCAAGTTGCTACTCAAGTGAAGAAGCCCAAGTCTGTACCTAAGCCTGAGACTAAGTGCTTCTACTGCAAAGGGACTGGTCACTGGAAGCGGAACTGCCCCAAGTATTTGGTGGATAAGAAGGATGGCAAAGTGAACAAAGGTATATTGGATATACATGTTATTGATGTGTACTTACTAGTGTTTATAGCAACCCCTCAGTATTTGATACTAGGTTCAGTTGCTAAAGAGTAGTAACTCGAAACGGGAGTTGCATGAACATAAACTAGTTAAGGATGAAGTGACGATGTGTATTGGAAGTGGTTCCAAGATTGATATGATCATCATCGCACACTCCCTATACTTTCGGGATTAGTGTTGAACCTAAATAAGTGTTATTTGGTGTTTGCGTTGAGCATGAATATGATTTGATCATGTTTGTTGCAATACGGTTATTCATTTAAATTAGAGAATAATTGTTGTTCTGTTTACATGAATAAAACCTTCTATGGTCATACACCCAATAAAATCGTTTGTTGGATCTCGATCGTAGTGATACACATATTCATAATAATGAAGCCAAAAGATGCAAAGTTAATAATGATAGTGCAACTTATTTGTGGCACTGCCGTTTAGGTCATATTGGTGTAAAGCGCATAAAGAAACTCCATACTGATGGGATTTTGGAATCACTTGATTATGAATCACTTGATGCTTGCGAACCATGCCTCATGGGCAAGATGACTAAAACGCTGTTCTCCGGAAATGTGGAGAGAGCAACAGATTTGTTGGAAGTCATACATACAGATGTATGTGGTCCAATGAATATTGAGGCTCGTGGCGGATATCGTTATTTTCTCACCTTCACAGATGATTTGAGCAGATATGGGTATATCTACTTAATGAAACATAAGTCTGAAACATTTGAAAAGTTCATATAATTTCAGAGTGAAGTGGAAAATCATTGTAACAAGAAAAATAAAGTTTCTACGATCTGATCGTAGAGAAGAGTATTTGAGTTATGAGTTTGGCCTTCAGTTAAAACAATGTGAAATAGTTTCACTACTCACGCCACCTGGAACACCACAGTGTAATGGTGTGTCCGAACATCGTAACCGTACTTTATTAGATATGGTGCGATATATGATGTCTCTTACCGATCTACCACTATCGTTTTGGGGTTATGCATTAGAGACGGCTGCATTCACGTTAAATAGGGTACCATCTAAATCCGTTGAGACGGCATCTTATGAACTGTGGTTTGGCAAGAAACCAAAGTTGCCATTTCTCAAAGTTTGGGGTTGTGATGCTTATGTGAAAAAGTTTCATCCTGATAAAATCAAACCCAAATCGGAGAAATGTGTCTTCATAGGATACCCAAAGGAGACAGTTGGGTACACCTTCTATCACAGATCCGAAGGCAAGACATACGTTGCTAAAGAATGGATCCTTTCTAGAGAAGGAGTTTCTCTCGAAAGAAGTGAGTGGGAGGAAAGTAGAACTTGATGAGGTAATTGTACCTGCTCCCTTATTGGAAAGTAGTTCATCACAGAAACCAGTTTCTATGACGCCTATACCAATTAGTGAGGAAGTTAATGATGATGATCATGGAACTTCAGATCAAGTTATTACTGAACCTCGTAGGTCAACCAGAGTAAGATCCACACCAGAGTGTTACGGTAATCCTGTTCTGGAGGTCATGTTGCTTGACCATGACGAACCTACGAACTATGAGGAAGCGATGATGAGCCCAGATTCCGCAAAATGGCTTGAGGCCATGAAATCTGAGATGGGATCCATGTATGAGAACAAAGTGTGGACTTTGGTTGACTTGCCCGATGATCGGCAAGCCATAGAAAATAAATGGATCTTCAAGAGGAAGACGGACGCTGATAGTAGTGTTACTATCTACAAAGCTAGAATTGTCGCAAAAGGTTTTCGACAAGTTTAAGGTGTTGACTATGATGAGAGTTTCTCACTCGTATCTATGCTTAAGTCTGTCTGAATCATGTTAGCAATTGCCGCTTTTTATGAAATCTGGCAAATGGATAAACAAAATTGCATTCCTTAATGGATTTATTCAAGAAGAGTTGTATATGCTGCAACCGGAAGGTTTTGTCGATCCAAAGGAAGCTAACAAAGTGTGCAAGCTCCGGCGATCCATTTATGGACTGGTGCAAGCCTCTCGGAGTTGGAATAAACACTTTGATAGTGTGATCAAAGCATTTGGTTTTATACAGACTTTTGGAGAAGCCTGTATTTACAAGAAAGTGAGTGGGAGCTCTGTAGCATTTCTGATATTATATGTGGATGACATATTGCTGATTGGAAATGATATAGAATTTCTGGATAGCATACAGGGATATTTGAATAAGAGTTTTTCAAAGAAAGACCTCGGTGAAGCTGCTTACATATTGAGCATCAAGATCTATAGAGATAGATCAAGACGCTTGATAAGTTTTTTCAATGAGTACATACCTTAACAAGATTTTGAAGTGGTTCAAAATGGAACAGTCAAAGAAAGAGTTTCTTGCCTGTGTTACAAGGTGTGATATTGAGTAAGACTCAAAGCCCGCCCACGGCAGAAGATAGAAAGAGAATGAAAATCATTCCCTATGCCTCAGCCATAGGTTCTATAAAGTATGCCATGCTGTGTACCAGATCTATTGTATACCCTACACTGATTTTGGCAAGGGAGTACAATAGTGATCTAGGAGTAGATCACTGGACAGCGGTCAAAATTATCCTTAATGGAATAAGGATATGTTTCTCGATTATGGAGGTGACAAAAAGGTTCGTCGTAAAGGGTTACGTCGATGCAAGTTTTGACACTGATCCAGATGACTCTAAGTCTCAATCTGAATACATATTGAAAGTGGGAGCAATTAGCTAGAGTAGCTCCGTGCAGAGCATTGTAGACATAGAAATTTGCAAAATACTTACGGATCTGAATGTGACAGACCCGTTGACTAAAATTATCTCACAAGCAAAACATGATCACACCTTAGTACTCTTTGGGTGTTAATCACATAAGCGATGTGAACTAGATTACTGACTCTAGTAAACCCTTTGGGTGTTGGTCACATGACGATGTGAACTATGGGTGTTAATCACATGGTGATGTGAACTATTGATGTTAAATCACATGGCGATGTGAGCTAGATTATTGACTCTAGTGCAAGTGGGAGATTGAAGGAAATATGCCATAGAGGCAATAATAGAGTTATTATTTATTTCCTTATATCATGATAAATGTTTATTATTCATGCTAGAATTGTATTAACTGGAAACTTGATACATGTGTGAATACATAGACAAACAGAATGTCACTAGTATGCCTCTACTTGACTAGCTCGTTGATCAAAGATGGTTATGTTTCCTAGCCATAGACATGAGTTGTCATTTGATTAATGGGATCACATCATTAGGAGAATGATGTGATTGACTTGACCCATTCCGTTAGCTTACCACTCGATCGTTTAGTATGTTGCTATTGCTTTCTTCATGACCTATACATGTTCCTATGACTATTAGATTATGCAACTCCCGTTTACCGGAGGAACACTTTGTGTGGTACCAAACGTCACAACGTAAC
Organism: Triticum aestivum; assembly: GCF_018294505.1. Lineage (NCBI taxonomy): Eukaryota > Viridiplantae > Streptophyta > Magnoliopsida > Poales > Poaceae > Triticum > Triticum aestivum. Next base: position 291,927,258 of record NC_057814.1, on the reverse strand, counting down.
TGGGTGATTATAAAGGTGCTCTACAGGTGTCTCCGAAGGTACTTGTTGGGTTGGCGTATTTCGAGATTAGGATTTGTCACTCCGATTGTCGGAGAGGTATCTCTGGGCCCTCTCAGTAATGCACAATCACTTAAGCCTTGCAAGCATTGCAACTAATGAGTTTGTTGCGAGATAATGTATTATGGAACGAGTAAAGAGACTTGCCGGTAACGAGATTAAACTAGGTATTAAGATACCGACGATCGAATCTCGGGCAAGTAACATACCGATGACAAAGGGAACAACATATGTTGTTATGCGGTCTGCCCGATAAAGATCTTCGTAGAATATGTGGGAGCCAATATGGGCATCCAGGTCCCACTATTGGTTATTGACCGGAGACGTGTCTCGGTCATGTCTACATAGTTCTCGAACCCGTAGGGTCCGCACGCTTAACGTTACGATGACAGTTTTATTATGAGTTTATGAGTTTTGATGTACCGAAGGAGTTCGGAGTCCCGGATGAGATCGGGACTTGACAAGGAGTCTCGAAATGGTCGAGACGTAAAGATCGATATATTGGACGACTATATTCGGACATCGGAACGGTTCTGAGTGATTCGGGTATTTTTCGGAGTACCGGGGAGTTACGGGAATTCGTATTGGGCCTTAATGGGCCATACGGGAAAGGAGAGAAAGGCCCCAAAGGGTGGCCACACCCCTCCCCATGGACTAGTCCGAATTGGACTAGGGAGGGGGGTGCCCCCTTCCTTCTTTCTCCTTCTCCCTTCCCTTTTCCTACTCCAACAAGGAAAGGAGGAGTCCTACTCCCGGTGGGAGTAGGACTCCCCCCTTGGCGCGCCCTCCTCCTAGGCCGGCCGCCTCCCCCCTTGCTCCTTTATATACGGGGGCACGGGGGCACCCCATAGACACAACAATTGATCTATTGATCTCTTAGCCGTGTGCGGTTCCCCCCTCCACCATATTACACCTCGATAATATCGTAGCGGTGCTTAGGCGAAGCCCTGCGTCGGTAGAACATCATCATCGTCACCACGCCGTCGTGATGACGAAACTCTCCCTCAACACTCGGCTGGATCGGAGTTCGAGGGACGTCATCGAGCTGAACGTGTGCTGAACTCGGAGGTGCCGTACGTTCGGTACTTGATCGGTCGAATCGTGAAGATGTACGACTACATCAACCACGTTGTGTTAACGCTTCCGCTATCGGTCTACGAGGGTACGTAGACAACACTCTCCCCTCTCGTTGCGATGCATCACCATGATCTTGCGTGTTTGTAGGAATTTTTTTGAAATTACTACGTTCCCCAACAGAACTCCCTAAAGAGTACGTCACATATTCTAACTGGGTCATGCACTTTGATGGCTCCAAAATGCTGGCAGGCTTAGGAGCGGGCGTTGTCTTAACATCCCCCACTGGAGACACAGTTCAGTACATACTCCAAATATTACACACAGACTCTAACAACGCAGCCGAATACGAGGCCTTACTGCATGGTCTTCAGATGGCTGTCTCCATGGGCATACAACGCCTGGAGGTGCGTGGGGATTCAAACCTTGCAATATCCCAAATAAATGGAGACTTCGATGCCAAAGATCCGAAGATGACGGCCTATCGTAACGCCGTTCTCAAAATGTCAGCTCGGTTCAAGGGGCTCAAGTTTCATCATGTGGCTCGAGAAAGTAATCAAGCGGCGGATGTCCTTGCTCGCATCGGCGCCAAGTGCGACCCCGTCCCGCCTAACATATTCCTGAAAAGGCTCTTCAAGCCATCCGTGGTGTGGCAAGGGGAGAGCAGCAACACCACTCCAGGCCTGATTATACCCCCAGATTTTGAACACAATACTGATATCATCGGGGGCTCGGCCACCGAAATAACACCATCGGCCCATCTTATCATGGCAGTCATTGCCCCATGGACCGAACCCTTGTTGGCCTACCTTAATAGGCGAGAGCTCCCTGAGGATCAGAACGAGGCTCGCTGCATTGTCCGGCGCTCGAAAGCCTACAAGGTGCATGACGGCGAGCTCTACAAGAAAAGCCCTACCGGAGTACTTCAAAGATGTATCTCCGAAGAAGAGGGACGGCAGATCTTGGCTAAAATTCATGCCGGTATCAGTGGTCACCACGCCGCGGCTCAGGCCCTTGTAAGTAAGGCCTTCCGTACAGGTTTCTATTGGCCGACGGCCCGAGCAGATGCACAGGACCTTGTCCAACGTTGCGTCGGATGCCAGCTTTTCGCCAACCAAAGCCATATGCCACCCACAACTCTACAAACAATCCCCATCACTTAGACTTTTGTGGTCCGGGGGCTTGATATGGTCGGACCCCTTAAAGGAGGAAGCCATAAGAAAAAATATCTGCTGGTCATGGTAGATAAGTTCACTAAATGGATAGAGGCCAAACCAGTTAAAACGGCCGAAGCCGGACCAGTGATAAACTTCATATCTGGTGTCATGCACCATTATGGTGTCCCACACAGCATCATCACCGACAATGGCTCCAATTTCACAGCCGATGAGGTGAAAACCTGGTGTGCTAATCTGGGCACTGAGCTTGATTACGCCTCCGTCTATCACCCGCAAACAAACGGTCAAGTCGAATGAGCCAATGGTCTTATTATGAGCGGCATCAAGCCTAGACTAGTGCGGTCTTTGAAAGAATCAGACAAGCACTGGGTTGAGGAGCTCGACTCCGTACTCTGGGGGCTGCGCACCACGCCCAATCGCACTACTGGATATACACCCTTCTTCATGGTGTACGACGCAGAGGCTGTGTTACCCTGCGACATTATTCATGACTCACCTCGAGTGCGCATGTATGAAGAGAGAGAGGCCGAGCTTGATCGGTAGGACAGCTTAGATGCCCTGGAGGAGGAGCGCGACGTCTCAAAAGCCCGTTCCGCATTTTATCAACAGCAGGCTCGCAGATATCAAAGCAGAGAAGTGCGGGCCAAGACTTATAATGTTGGCGAACTCGTTCTACGCTTGCCAGAGAAGAAAAACGACAAACTCAAACCCAAGTGGGAGGGTCCCTTCATCATTGACGAAGTTCTCATCGGAGGAGCGTACCGCCTGCGTGATGCATCAGACAATCGCCTAGAGCCGAACCCGTGGAATGCGGCCAGACTCCAAAGATTCTACACCTAGCGTCGAACTCTTTGTTCGTCTCCTTCTCCCTTTTGTTTCCATTACTTTTTCCTCTCTTTTCGCCTTTTTTTAGCTTTAAAGCTTTTGTGCAGCTAAACCGCGCACCTATGACGTACACATCCTTAAATATGTACGGCCATAATACCTGGGGGCTTCTTGTACAGAAGTTATTATTATTTTCCGGGCATCAAGCTCACCACATATGTGTTTTTTCCTCATATGTACCTTTTCTTCGCCACTATATGCATCATTATGACTTAAGTTTGGCCAAGCTGGGTTGCCTAGCTCCTGTGCTTATGCCCTACGTTCCCGTTTGTTCGGCTAGGGTATAAACGGAGCACATCTGCGATTGTTACTGCTGGGTCATCTGGATGTGTACCTCAGACTGGGTGAAGCCGAAAGCTAGCGTTCTTAAGTGAATATTCGGTCGGCGGACTAAAGATGTTTTCATGCTCATTACACTATGAATCCCCAGATGTCGCTCATACTGCTATTTTCTCAAATCACAGTTCGGGCATGCACGTTTACGCATGTTCACCCAGGGAAAGGAACCCTTAACGGAACTATTCTCTCTGGAAGATGTTTCTTACAATTACAATGTAATATAACATAGCTAGCCGGATACAACTTGTCTGTTCAAGCAACTATGACCCCTACGCCTGGTTTCCACGCATACCCCGGTCTATCTTGCCGCTCAGGTATTCAGAAACACTCCACACCTTCGGTTACGGAGGTTGAAGCGAAAAGGTCTGCCATGACGATCGTTTTACAATCCGGCTAGGGAAAAATATGTCAAGGAAAGTACATAGTCATTGCGACTCAAAAATTTCCTCCTCTATGCCATCTAACAGGCTATCTAACTTACAATCCTGTTGGGAATATTTTGCTGCTACTTTTACCTGGTCATATACCAAACTAACGGGAATTTCCTTTCCGTCCGACCCTAGAGGTCCAACCCGGGCCATATGATTTGGATCAAGCTTGGTGTACTGTGTCTTCACCATGGCCCAGGCCTCTCGCACACCTTCTCGACAGGCTGATATCTTCCACAATCGAATACGCCGCCAGGCTCCTTTGAATAGCTCCACGAGCTCCACCATACTTCCTGGAGGGGAGGCGGATGGCCATAAAGCCTTGGCAACACACCGGATTGCTTGCCGAACTTGCTCGTGCCTTTGGGAAAGCTCTTGTAGCAGGTTGCCTTGAGATCCGGACATTTCCTCTTCAGGACAGCCAGTCAGCATACCTGCAGACATAAATCTGTCAGTTCCTGCCCTCGCCGAATTACAGGGAGACAAGTTCAAAAAGCATACTGAATATGTCACCTCGTAGCTTTTTATTCTCCTTCACGGAGTCGGCTAGCTGGGCTCGCACATCTTTTAGTTCTTCACCCAGCAGAGTGTTGGAATCCTGCAGCTTATTCTTCTCATCCCTGACCCGTGTCAGCACACGATCGCCCGCGGCCAGTTGCCTTTTGGCTTCTTGCGCGACTTGCAGGGCCTCCTTCAGTTGATCTGACAATGTCGGATCACGGGTTCTGGCAAAACCCTCAAGGTTCGAACTCTAGGGTGCACGCGAAGTTCTTTCCCTCCTACCGATCCACGCCCTAGGTTTGCTAAGATCTCGCGGACGAACTCGACGAACTCACAACACAAAAGACATAGGGTTTATACTGGTTCGTGCCACCGTCGTGGTGTAATACCCTACTCCAGTGTGGTGGTGGTGGATTGCCTCTTGGGCCGATGATGAACAGTACAAAGGGAAGAACGACCTCCTCAGGTTGAGGTGTTCTTGTGCTTAGTGGACTTGTGGGTGTGAAGGTGGAAGATAGAATCCTCCCCTACTACGGTGGCTAGTTCTACTTATATAGGCCCTGGTCCTCTTCCCAAATATTGAGCGGGAAGGGAGCCAACAATGGTGAATTTGAAAGGGGACAGCTAGTACAGCTTATCCTGACAAAAGCGGTCTTCGCCTGCAAAAGGCTCTGGTGGTGACGCCGTCTTGGGCTCCATGGTGACCTCCATCTTGCCGTCCTGCTGGTCTTGATCTCGTTGCACTGATATGGAAACCTTTGCTTGATGCCTCGGTACTCTGCGCCTGCGCTTGCTCCCTTAGCACCAAAGGGGAAACAAGGACACTGCACGCGCTGGCGCCCGCCTGGTCTAAATCGTCATGGCTTACGTCACGAGAACCTCGCGAGGTTTGCCTTGCCTTGATCTCTCCGCTCCTCGCGAGGCAACCTGGTGAGGCCGCTCCTGAGGAGGTCTTGTGTCGTCCCCCTCGCGAGGCTTGGCCCCTCGCGAGAGTCTTGAATGCCTTGTTGAAGAAGATGGGCCATACAGGCCTGCTAGCGCAGCCACGCCACGGGCCGCAGGCAGGCAAGTCTGGGGACCCCCGTTCCTAGAACGCCGACAGTAGCCCCCGGGCCCAAGGCACGCTCGGGCTTGGCTTCGAGGCGAAGCCAAAGGTCAAGTGCGGAGCGCCGCGGGCCCCAAAAGCTTGCGGCCTCGGTCGACGTGTGGCGATTTATTGGACGTGGGCGTCTCCGCTTCCCCACGCTGCCTTGGAATCCGCCTGGCTATGCGGCCCCCGCAACCTACACAGTTATCCTTCCATCGCTCGCGCCATTCTTCCCTGATTCCTCTGCTTCCCCGAGACTCTGCTCCTCTAAGACTCTGCTCCTCCGAGACTCTGCTCCTCCTCCCAATCTGGCCTGCGCTTCCGCCCACTCCGTTGCCATGGCGCTGAAACAAGCTGACAAGGGGAAGAAGCCTTTATCTTCGCCAAGTTCGCCTCCAACTGTGGAGCATGCAGTCGGCCGATCCCTGGTGCTCAACGACGAGGCCATGGGCAAGGTGCGTCCCATGCTCGCTACCAGCTTCAACGAGTTGGGGAAGACGGTGGCTTGGCCTACGTCTCGCGCTCGCATTGCCCGGGCGGCCACCGAGGTCCCAATCTTCATCGATGCCCTTTGGGCCGGCCTGATTCCCCCTTTCTCCACCTTCTTCAACGCGGTGCTCGGACATTGCCAGATCCCCAATCCGTGACTCTCCTTGCCGTCTTCGCCTTTGCGTGTGAGGCCATGGTGGGCATCGCTCCTTCCGTGGCCCTTCTCCGTCATTTCTTCTCATTGCATCTGATGGATCCACAGCAAAGCTTGGGGTGCGTGAGCTTCCAGGCTGTGGCCGCGATGGCGGGCGCGGGGATCGACTTTGAGCTTCCTCCATCCATGAGCGAGTTTCGGACACGGTGGGTATTCGTCGACGCTGGGGTGCTCAGCCCTCTGCTCCATTCTCCGTCAGCACCTGCCGTTCCCAACTCCGGTTGGGGCCACGAGAGGCTCACGAGCTCCTATCTTGCCCCCGTCTGGCTCAGGCTAAGGAGGCTGAAGGACCGCGAAGTGACTGCGCCTATGGTGGTGAAGGTGTTCGTCAGACGCCGAGTCGCTCCGCTTCAGCGCCATTCTCACCTGATGTGGGCCTTGCTCAGTAGTCAGGACCATATGAGGTTTCAGGAATTCGGGCTCCCTCTCAAGACGTGGCAAACAGTGCTCGAGGTCCTGGCAGGTGTCCCTTCGCCGGACGACATGCCTGGGAAGAGCTGTCTGATGTACCGCTGCACGAACAAGGCTGAGTTTGTAAAGAGCATTCCCCCCTTTGATGAGTGGGGGCTGCGCCCGGACGGACTGGTGGGGTCCCGCGAGAACCCCGTCAACGTTGTTCCCTTCTTCGTCACTGGCGCCGAGCTCGCCCCGAATGCGGATGCAGGGGGCGAGCACTGCTGGAGGCTGGTGGCACGAGTGCTGAGGTGCAGATCCCGCCTGGGGCTCCTGGGGCGTCGTCCTCAGGCACTCATGATTCTTCCTCTGGGATGTTGGTCGCAGAGACGATGCTGCACGTGGCTCCAGAGGCCAAAGCTCCGGAGGCCCCGGGAGGTCGCGGTGAGACGGCGCCCGACTGCTCTCCGCAGCCTAGCACCCCTGAAGCTATCCCTTCGAGCACTACTCCGGCTGCACCCCGTGCCGGCCGCCACGTCTAGTGCTTCGGTCGGCTGTGCATGGACTTCGAGGAGCTCCGCAAGAGGAAAGGATCTCCGAGCAGCAGCGGTATCTTCGGGCCGTTGAAGCGACGAAAGTACATCGCCATTGACGATTAAGTGCTGCACCTTGTGATTTCTTGATTGCTGCTTTCCTCCCTGATGATAATTTCTTCAAGGCCCATTCTGTCGAGGCCGCCGTGTCCCATAAGAAGCAGCTTCCTCTTTCCTCGACTCCCCCGCTGGCCCTGGGTGCTCCGAGTCTGCATGTCGTCCCTGGAGCAAGGTTGGTTGGAGAGGCGCGCTTGCCACCATGGCGCATTGAACCTGCGGCCTCGTCATCCCTCCCCCACGGCCTGGTGTGGAGCTTGACGGGCGTGCCCCGGATCCCTCCTTTGGTCATGGACAGTAGCTGGTTGGCTTCGGTCTTCGGTTCCTCTTCAAGCAGTAGGCCTCGTCTTGCCGGCGCCCCTTGCGAGGCCTGGCTGGCACCTGGGGCAGCACCAGCCCCCAACCCCCTGCCGAGAGGGGGTGCGCCGCTTCGCGCCCGCCTGCAGCCCCCATGGGAGAGGACGAGGTGGGCCGTGCGTTGGAGTTCGAGCACGAGCGGAGCATCGTCCGTCATGAGCTCTTCCAGGAGGCGATGGGCGCAATGAACTAACTCTGTGAAGAACTTGCGGACGTCGACGCGCGCCTCAAGGCTGAGGGTCTTCGGCTGGTGGAGGAACAACGTAAGCTGAAGGTGGCCATCAACCTTGGCCGTTACCAGCGTGATCTGGATAACGCGAAGGCCGAGGCATCCCTCAAGGTGTCCCGTGAAGCTTGCTCCCGAGCTTTGGAGGAGGCTCGCGAGGCTGACCGCCGTCGCGAGGCCGCGGAGAAGCGCCCGTGGGAGCTCCAGGCCTAGAGCGCGTCTGTAACGCCCACGATGCGGCTATATCTCCCACGTATCGAGGCACGACTTAGAGGCATAACCGCATTGTGGTTTTGTCGCAAGAAGGGTCATCTTCACACAATCCCATGTAATGAACAAGAATGCGATAACGGGAGTTGGCTTACAATCGCCACTTCACACAATACATAAATATAATTCATACATCATCCAAAATCCACACATAGACCGACTACGGTCAAATCCAAAAGAAAATAAGATAACCCCAAATGCTAGATCCCCGATCGTCCCAACTGGGCTCCACTACTGATCATCAGGAAAAGAAACATAGTAACGACCACATTCCTCATCGAACTCCCACTTGAGCTCGGTTGCATCATCTGCACTGGCACCGTCGGCACCTGCAACTGTTTTGGTAGAATCTGTGAGTCACGAGGACTCAGCAATCTCACACCCGCGAGATCAAGACTATTTAAGCTTATAGGAAAGGATGGTGTAATGAGGTGGAGCTACGGCAGGCACTAAGCATATATGGTGGCTAACATACGCAAGTGAGAGCGAGAAGATAAGCAACGCAATGGTCGCGAAGCTAGAAATGATCAAGAAGTGATCCTGAAACTACTTACGTTCATGCATAACTCAAACCGTGTTCACTTCCTGGACTCCGCCGAGAAGAGACCATCACGGCTACACACACGGTTGATGTATTTTAATTAAGTCAAGTGTCAAGTTCTCTACAACCGGACATTAACAAATTCCCATCTGCCTCATAACCGCGGGCACGGCTTTCGAAAGATAATACCCTGCAGGGGTGTCCCAACTTAGCCCATCATAAGCTCTCACGGTCAACGAAGGATAAACCTTCTCCCGGAAAGACCCGATCAGTCTCGGAATTCCGGTTTACAAGACATTTCGACAATGGTAAAACAAGACCAGCAAAGCCACCCGAATGTGCCGACAAATCCCGATAGGAGCTGCACATATCTCGTTCTCAGGGCACACCGGATTGTCCAAGCTTCCGATAGGCGAGCCCAGAGTTGCCCCTGGTGGCCACCGGCGACTGACAGGTTGGACCAATACTCAGAGGAGCACTGGCTCGGGGGTTTGAATAAAGATGACCCTCGGGCTCGCGAAAACCCAAGGGAAAAGGCTTAGGTGGCAAATGGTAAAACCAAAGTTGGGCCTTGCTGGAGGAGTTTTATTCAAGGCGAACTGTCAAGGGGGTCCCATAAATCACCCAACCGCGTAAGGAACGCAAACTCAAGGAACATAATACCGGTATGACGGAAACTAGGGCGGCAAGAGTGGAACAAAACACCAGGCATAAGGCTGAGCCTTCCACTCTTTACCAAATATATAGATGCATTAATTAGATAAGAGATATTGTGATATTCCAAAATATCCATGTTCCAACATGGAACCAACTTCAACTTCACCTGCAACTAGCAACACTATAAGAAGGGCTGAGAAAAAGCGGTAACTTAGCGAAACAATGGTTTGCTAGGAAAGGATGGTTAGAGGTTTGACATGGAAAATATGGGAGGCATGATATAGAAAGTGGTAGGTAGCGCAGCATGGCAATAGAACGAACAACTAGCAAAGCAAAGATAGAAGTGATTTCGAGGGTATGGTCATCTTGCCTGCAAGGTTCTCAGAGTTGTCGAAAGCTTGATCCTCCTAAGCGTACACAACAGGTTCCTCATTCACGAACTCGTCTCCCGGCTCTACCCAAAACAAGAACACAAGCAACGGAACCACAATCAATCACGGGAAATGCACAAGCAACATGATGCAAAACACGAATGATATGCAAGATATGATATGCGATGCATATGCGTGCTACGGAGGAAAAAGGATGAACAAGGCAGTAACTTGGCAAACCAAGTATGCCACTGGAAATATGAGATGATTTCGGTCGAAATCGATATAAAGATCACCGGAAACGGATGCACGGTTTGCAAATGGCAAGCAAAACAAGAATGACACGAATCTGCGATTAACAGCATGATAGCACTTAGAATACATCAAGAAACTATGCTACAGCACTCCAACATAGCAACAAAGCATATGGCAGTAATCTACAAGAGATGCTTGACAAAAGATGAACACTGAGCTACGGCTAGATCAAAACACAGCATGTTGAAACAAGCATGGCAAAAGTGCAAAAGATATTAGGATCACAGACTTGGTGAAATTACTGGACATGGCAGAAACAGCATCAGGTAGCAATGTTCAGAGCAAGAAATCAACATGCTACAGGAACTTAACATGGCAAACCGAGGCATGGCATGAATCTACTAAATGCATATGACAAAAGTCCCTTACTGACCATAAGCCAAAAAGAGCCAGAAGATATGATGGAAACCATGTAAACATAGCAAGTTTCGTTAACAGGTTTCAGACTTTGCAGAAAACAGAGCATGGCAGTAAACAGACTTATGAAGGCATCTTGGTGAGCTTGATTCACTCACCACAAGGCAATGCATGACAAAACAAGCATACCTACGGCAATATGGCATGTTTATGAAGCTATCCATGGCAAGAGCAAAGTACATAGCATGTATGAAACAACGACAACAACCTTGGCAAAATTGAATAACACGTAAACAATCTGCCAGAAATATTTTATAGCAAAAGTAGAGCAAGATTGAGTCATGCTATGGCACTCCATAATTGCAAACAGGGGCATGGATGGATAGAGCAAAATGATATCTACAAAACATCCTTAGTGAACATCACCAAAAGGAGAATGGATCTCTCTGTAGCCACATGGATACATAGCAACAAAATAACAACAGTCACAGACTGTAAAATTACCAAGTCCCTGAAATCAGAAACATCACGAAGCCTAGTTTGCATGCTTGTGCTAGTCACCACAGAGATCACAAAAATTCATGGCATACACCTCTGTAAAGATAGCATGGCATAGATCAAAACACATGTAGAGCTCATGCCCATAAGATGCACGGATCAAATGCAACAAAAATAACAAAACCCTAAGATTTGGTAAGTAACATCAGTTAACAGCATATAGCACTCTTGCGGCACTGGAGGAGGCGGCGGCGCGGGCTCCGGCGGCGACCGGAGGGGATGGCGCGCGGCGGCGGCGGCGAGGCGGCGCCGGCTGAGAGGAAGGCGGAACCAAGGCGGCGGGGCGGCGCACGGGCTCGGGCGGAGGAGGCGCGGGCCGGGAGGGCCTGCGGTGGGCTCTCCGGGCCGCGGGCGTACGGGCGGCGGCGGCGACACGTGTCGCCACGGGACTAGTGCGGGCGCGGCGGCGGGCTTCGTCCGGCCGGCGGCGGACGTGTCCGGCGGCGCGGAGGAGCGGGGTTAGGGTTTGGACTGCGAGAAAAATCGGAGGGGGACACATATATATAGGTAGAGGGAGCTAGGAGGCTCCAAATGGAGTGCGGTTTTCGCCCACACGATCTTGATCGAACGACCTAGAGCATGGAGGTGACTTAGATGGGTTTGTGGGCTGTTTGGAGGGGGGTTTTGCTGCAACATAGGAAAGGACTTTGCGGTTACCCGGTTAACCGTTGGAGTACCAAACGACCTCCAAATGGAACGAAACTTGACAGGTGGTCTACCGGTGGTATACCAAGGCCACTTGACAAACCTCGGTCCATTCCGAGAAAGTTTAACACCCGCTCACGAAAAGAAACAAGAGGGGTGCGCCGGAGGAGGTGGGAGTGCCGGATTGCAAAACGGACAACGGGGAAAATGCTCGGATGCATGAGACGAACACGTGTGCAAATGAGATGCACATGATGACATGATATGAGATGCATGACATGAACAAAATGCAGAACGAAAAACAAAACCCGACCACGAAGGTAATATCATAGCACATAGCCGAAAATGGCAAGAGTTGGAGTTACAAATATGGAAAGTAACATCCGGGGTGTTACAACACTCCACCACTACGAGAGGATCTCGTCCCGAGATCTAGGACTGAAAGAACTCCGGATATTCGGAACGGAGGTGGTCCTCACGTTCCCAGGTGGCTTTTCAGTCAGAATGGTGCGACCACTTCATTTTCAGGAATTTGATTGACTTGTTGCGAGTCTTGCGCTCAGTTTCTTCAAGAATAGCAACGGGGTGCTCATGATAAGACAGATCTTCTTGGAGGTCAATATCTTCGAAGTTGATGGTGCGCTCAGGCATCTTGAAGCACTTGCGAAGCTGTGACATGTGGAACACATCGTGCACGTTCGCGAAGTTGGAGGGAAGCTCAAGTTGATAGGCGAGGTCGCCTCTTTTGCCAATGATCTTGAAAGGACCCACGTATCTAGGGGCAAGCTTCCCTTTGATACCGAAGTGACGAGTGCCTTTCATTGGAGAGACGCGGAGGTAGACATGGTCTCTGATCTTGAAAGCCAAGTCACGGTGCTTACTATCATAGTAACTCTTCTGGCGCGATTGCGCGGCTTTGAGATTTTCACGGATGACTTTACACATTTCTTCAGCCTCTGTGATTAAGTCATTGCCAAGAAGTTGGCGTTCACCAGTCTCTGACCAATTGAGAGGAGTACGGCACTTTCTGCCATATAGAATCTCGAATGGGGCCTTGCCTGAACTCGCTTGGAAGCTGTTGTTGTAGGAGAACTCGGCATATGGAAGGCAATCTTCCCACTTCATGCCAAAGGAAATGACACAAGCCCTGAGCATATCTTCAAGGATTTGATTCACCCGCTCGACTTGGCCACTAGTTTGAGGATGGAAAGCTGTACTGAAGTGAATGTTGGTGCCCATGGCCTTCTGGAAGGAGTCCCAGAACTTAGATGTGAAGATGCTTCCACGATCTGAAGAAATCAATTGTGGAATGCCGTGCAAGGAGACAATTCTGGAGGTGTAAAGCTCTGCCAACTGAGCTGTTGTGATAGATTCTTTGATTGGAAGGAAATGAGCCACTTTAGTAAGCTTGTCGATGACAACGAAGATAGCATCATTTCCGCGCTTGGACTTAGGAAATCCAGTCACGAAGTCCATTTCGATATGATCAAACTTCCATTCTGGGATAGCAAGAGGTTGAAGGAGACCAGCTGGTCGTTGGTGTTCTGCTTTCACCCTTCGACAGACATCACATTCATTCACGATTGAGCGATTTCTCGCTTCATTCGAGTCCACCAATACGACTGCTTGAGGTCATGGTACATCTTTGTACTTCCAGGATGAATGGAAAGAAGAGAATTGTGCGCCTCGTTCATAATGACTTTTCTTAGATCACCTTTAAGAACCACAATCCGGTCCTCGAAGAATAAAGTGTCTCTGTCATCAATGCGATAGCACTTGTATTTGGAAAGACCCTTGTCGATACCACGTTTCACCTTCTTCACCATGGTATCTAGGAGTTGTGCCTCACGAATTTGATCTTCAAAGTAGGAGAGACTATGAGGTTGGCAAGAAAACCTTGAGGAACAACTTGGAGATTCAGCTTGCGGAAAGCTTCACAAAGATCCGTTGGAATGGCTTGAGGATTAAGCTGTTGCAATAAGCCTTCCTGCTCAAAGCATCTGCAATGACATTGGCCTTGCCTGGAGTATATTCAATACTCGGATTGTACTCTTGAATCATTTCGATCCATCGAGTTTGCCTCAGGTTGAGGTTGGGCTGAGTGAAGATGTACTTGAGACTCTTGTGATCGGTGAAAATGTCCACTTTCCTTCCCAACAAGAGATGTCTCCATGTTATTAATGCATGGACAACTGCCACCAACTCAAGATCGTGAGTGGGGTAGTTCTTTTCGTTGGGCTTCAACTGACGAGAGGTATAGGCCACAACTTTCTTCTCTTGCATTAATACAGCACCGAGACCTTGAAGAGAAGCATCAAAGAAAACTTCGAAAGGCTTGGATTCGTCAGGAGGAGTTAAGACAGGAGCTGTGACGAGTTTCTCTTTGAGAGTGTTGAAAACAACATCACACTCAGGATACCAGACATACTTCACATGCTTCTAGAGGAGGTTGGAAAGAGGCTTTGCAATCTTAGGGAAATTCTCAACGAATCTTCGGCAATAGCTTGCAAGACCAAGAAAACTGTGAAGCTGCTTGACATTCTGAGGAGGTTCCCAATTCACAATTGCAGACACCTTCTCGGGATTAACACGATGCCCTTGGCAGAGATGATATGACCCAGGTAAAGAACTTCATCGAGCCAAAACTCACATTTGGAAAACTTTGCATAAAATTGATACTCTCTAAGCTTGTCGAGCACCAATCGCAAATGTTTGGCATGATCCTTCTTATTCTTGGAGAAGACCAATATATCATCGAGATACACCAGGATGAAATCATTGGTATAGGGGTTGAAGATGAAATTCATCATCCGAGAGAATGTTGGAGGAGCATTGACAAGGCCGAAAGACATGACAGTATATTCATAAGAACCAAAGCTTGTTCTGAATGCTGTCTTGGGAATATCTTCTTCACGAATGCGAATCTGATGATAACCCATACGAAGGTCAAGCTTGGAGAATACTTTAGCACCTTTAAGTTGCTCGAATAGCTCATTGATGTTGGGAAGTGGATACTTGTTCTTGATTGTCTTCTTGTTCAATGGACGGTAGTCGACACAAAGTCGTTCCGTGCCATCCTTCTTCTGGACAAAAAGAACACCACAACCCCACGAAGATGAACTCGGTCTGATCAAACCCAGACGCTCTTGTTCATCGAGCTGTTTCTTCAATTCCTTCAGCTCCTTGGGTCTAAGCTTGTAAGGAGGCTTGCAAACGGGTTTAGTGCTAGGCTCTAGATCGATAACAAACTCAACTGGCCGGTGAGGAGGCATACCCGGAAGCTCTTCTGGAAAGACATCTTGGTACTCACAAACGACTGGAATCTGAGAGATGGCATTCAACTCGCCCTTCTCACTGAGAGAAAACTACCTAATGGTTTCGTCGCGAGCGGCATAAATAATAACATCCTCAGAAGAGTGTGTCAATTGAATTTCCCTGGCAGCACAATCAACTTGAGCCTGTGCTTAGAAAGCCAGTTCATCCCGAGAATTAGATCAATATCCGAGTCACCAAGAACAATTGGTTTAGACAGAAATTTATAGTTCCCCATCTTGATGGAAACATCCGGAACCATGTAGCTTGCGTTCATGCATTTGCCCGGAGAGACAACTGCTAACGTTCTAGGCAATTCTTGGAAATGCAACTCATGCTTGGATGCAAATGGTCTTGAGATGAAACTAAGCGATGCACCAGTGTCAAAAAGAACTTTTGCAGGAATATCATTAACTGAGAGATTACCCATTATCACATCAGTAGAATCCTCCGCTTGAGCTGCATTCATCATGTTGACCTTTGCAAACTTGGGATTATGCTTGACCACTGCATTGCTGGAAGATCTCATAGAGGAGGAGGCGGAAGGCGCCTTTGGTTGAAGCACTTGTTAGCATAGTGACCTTTCTGCTGACACTTGTTGCAAGTCACCTCCGAGAGTGGACGATGATAAGGAGCATTCGACTTTGGAGCTTGATTCTGAGACTTGTTCTGATAGCCAGAGTTGGAAGAGTGGGAAGATCCATGGCCACCTTTGTTCTTCTGCTGGTAAGGCTGACGGAACGGAGGAGGAGGAGGCAACCAGAACTTCTGTTGCTTAGCAGCCACTAGTGAGGAAGAAGAAGACTGAACTGCGTTCCTGACTCTCTTCTTAGAAGCCTCACACTTGAGCTGAGCAGCCTCTTGCTTCAGTGCCGTATTGTAGAAATCATCATACTTGGTTGGCTCAAAAAGCACTAGAGGTAATTGCAGATCTTCTCTGAGGCCACCTCTGAATTGATAGATCATGCTCTTTTCATCAGGAACGTCTTGCTTAGCAAAGCGAGCAAGTCTCTGAAACTGAGTATTGTATCGATACACGGACATGCTGCTTTGCTTGAGATTGCGGAACTCCTCACGCTTACTCTCAACAACACTTTGTGGAATGTGGTGAGCTTTGAAGTCTCTGCGAAAATCATCCTAGGTAATCACACGACCTCCTCTGGAACCTTTGTATTGTTGATACCACTCGGCAGCTTGATCCTTGAGTTGAAAAGAAGCGAACTTGACATAGTCCTCAGGCCTGACATTGCTACATTCAAAATGCTTGTTGATGTCCACGAGCCAATCATCGGCATCCATGGCCTCGGCACAGTAGCTGAAAGACTTGGGCTGATTTGCGAGAAACTGGTTGAGGGTAGCGAAGTGAGGCTGATTGTTGCCCTGGCCTTGATTTGCTTGATTGCCTTGCCCTTGGGTGCGTTCTTGCAAGAGTTGCAAAATCATCTGAGCATTGGCGTTGGTGGCTGCCATGATAGCTTGCCATGCCTCCGGAGGAGGAGGTGGTGGCGGGGGTTCGCCTGACTCCCTTCATGGCGTTCCGGATTCTGACGCGTTGGCGGAGCCATCCTGAAGAGGGTGACATCCGTTAGCATCTTGATAGACAGATGGGCAAATAGACAAGTAGAATCAACGGATAGAAATTGTAACATATAGTCTTCACAATAAACATTCGAACGAGGATGCATGAATGAATTCCATAGTAAATCATCACACTTCCATAAGTTGAGAAGCCACTTAGAAAAAGGTATGGGATCAACATTTGACTTCGAAGCAACGTGAATACCACAAATCAAAACAAAACAAAGTATTGGCTTGCAGAATAAGCCGGAACAAACATATGATAGAGATTTCGTCCGAAGTTTTCGTGGTGGGGCCCACACGGGCTTGATCGTACAGCACCATCATGTACAAGGCAGTGCACATGACATACGAAGCGTCCCCGAGTCGGCATAGCTAAGGACTCTTTAAGACACTACGAGACCACTGTAAAACCAACCGTGGAAAGGCGGACCACTAGACGTCAAACCCCAATCTCATATCATGCGTCTGTCGGAAAGATATCCTAGGAGCTACCTGAATTCCCACTTATAAACTCCCGAAACTTTCTGGTTATGCAATCTGGTGTTGGGGATACAGGGGACACAAAATATATCACCCAAACTAGCAATCCCTAGATCCAGCTGTATCCATCCGTCAACACATAACCAAGAAACCTTCGGAAATCGTGTACCTCAACCTTTGAAAAGCATCCGTTATACGAGTTATGGCAATACTCTCGAACTCCCGCCCCAGTACTGGGTGGCATCGAGGTGATCTCACCAACAACTGCATAAAAGAGATTTCGATGTCGGCGAAACTCAGATATTCCAGAACTGCAACGATAAAATTGTGACGACAACACCTCGGAGCTCAACTCCCCGGGACACTGCCACAAACCCTAAATGTCAGGAGGCACCAAGAACAATGATCTCGTCACAAAACCATCGGAACGATTCTAAGATACCCGCGTGATCCTAAAAAAATTTAGTGAAATTTGAGGAGAGAAGAGTCAAAACTTCTACGTCAGGAGACCTCACCAGAGCGACGAAGGGACTGAGGAGTAAAAAGAATCCTACTCTCCGATATATATAATCCTAAGACTCAAAACATTTTTGTTCTAGACTCAACAACGCCAGGGATTCGATCAAGCAGGGGGCTCCTAAGTCGGGGATGGCTCTGATTACCAACTTGTAACGCCCATGATGCGGCTATATCTCCCACGTGTCGAGGCACGACTTAGAGGCATAACCGCATTGTGGTTTTGTCGCAAGAAGGGTCATTTTCACACAATCCCAAGTAATGAACAAGAATGGGATAACGAGAGTTGGCTTACAATCGCCACTTCACACAATACATAAATATAATTCATACATCATCCAAAATCCACACATAGACCGACTACGGTCAAACCGAAAAGAAAATAAGATAACCCCAAATGCTAGATCCCCGGTCGTCCCAACTGGGCTCCACTACTGATCATCAGGAAAAGAAACATAGTAACGACCACGTTCCTCATCGAACTCCCACTTGAGCTCGGTTGCATCATCTGCACTGGCATCGTCGGCACCTACAACTGTTTTGGTAGAATCTGTGAGTCACGAGGACTCAGCAATCTCACACCCACGAGATCAAGACTATTTAAGCTTATAGGAAAGGATGGTGTAATGAGGTGGAGCTACGGCAGGCACTAAGCATATATGGTGGCTAACATACGCAAGTGAGAGCGAGAAGATAAGCAACGCAACGGTCGCGAAGCTAGAAATAATCAAGAAGTGATCCTGAAACTACTTATGTTCATGCATAACTCAAACCGTGTTCACTTCCCGGACTCCGCCGAGAAGAGACCATCACGGCTACACACACGGTTGATGTATTTTAATTAAGTCAAATGTCAAGTTCTCTACAACCGGACATTAACAAATTCCCATCTGCCTCATAACCGCGAGCACGGCTTTCGAAAGATAATACCCTGCAGGGGTGTCCCAACTTAGCCCATCATAAGCTCTCACGGTGAACGAAGGATAAACCTTCTCCCGAAAAGACCCGATCAGTCTTGGAATTCCGGTTTACAAGACATTTCGACAATGGTAAAACAAGACCAGCAAAGCCACCCGAATGTGCCGACAAATCCCGATAGGAGCTGCACATATCTCATTCTCAGGGCACACCGGATTGTCCAAGCTTCCGATAGGCGAGCCCAGAGTTGCCCCTGGTGGCCACCGGCGACTGACAGGTTGGACCAATACTCAGAGGAGCACTGGCCCGGGGGTTTAAATAAAGATGACCCTCGGGCTCGCGAAAACCTAAGGGAAGAGGCTTAGGTGGCAAATGGTAAAACCAAAGTTGGGCCTTGCTGGAGGAGTTTTATTCAAGGCGAACTGTCAAGGGGGTCCCATAAATCACCCAACCGCGTAAGGAACGCAAACTCAAGGAACATAATACCGGTATGACGGAAACTACGGCGGCAAGAGTGGAACAAAACACCAGGCATAAGGCCAAGCCTTCCACTCTTTACCAAATATATAGATGCATTAATTAAATAAGAGATATTGTGATATTCCAAAATATCCATGTTCCAACATGGAACCAACTTTAACTTCACCTGCAACTAGCAACGCTATAAGAAGGGCTGAGCAAAAGCGGTAACTTAGCCAAACAACGGTTTGCTAGGAAAGGATGGTTAGAGGCTTGACATGGCAAATATGGGAGGCATGATATAGCAAGTGGTAGGTAGCGCAGCTGTGACGCCCCCGATTCGACTGTACACTAATCATGCACGCAAATGTGTACGATCAAGATCAGGGACTCACGGGAAGATATCACAACACAACTCTACAAGATAAATAAGTCATACAAGCATCATAATACAAGCCAGGGGCCTCGAGGGCTCGAATACAAGTGCTTGATTATAGACGAGTCAGCGGAAGCAACAATATCTGAGTACAGACATAAGATAAACAAGTTTGTCTTAAGAAGGCTAGCACAAAAGTAGCAACGATCGAAAAGGCAAGGCCTCCTGCCTGGGACCTCCTAACTACTCCTCGAAGCCGAACTCCATCTAGAATCATCCTCGGGATCTCTAGCTCCTGGACTCCAGCATCTGGTTGCGACAACCAAGTATAGAAAGGGGAAAAGAGGGAGAAAAGCAACCGTGAGTACTCATCCAAAGTACTCGCAAGCAAGGAGCTACACTACATATGCATGGGTATATGTGTAAAGGGCCATATCAGTGGACTGAACTGCAGAATGCCAGAATAAGAGGGGGATAGCTAATCCTGTCGAAGACTACGCTTCTGGCCACCTCCATCTTGCAGCATGTAGAAGAGAGTAGATGGTAAGTTCACCAAGTAGCATCGCATAGCATAATCCTACCCGGCGATCCCCTCCTCGTCGCCCTGTTAGAGAGCGATCACCGGGTTATATCTGGCACTTGGAAGGGTGTGTTTTATTAAGTATCCAGTTCTAGTTGTCATAAGGTCAAGGTACAACTCCGGGTCGTCCTTTTACCGAGGGACACGGCTATTCGAATAGATAAACTTCCCTGCAGGGGTGCACCACATAACCCAACACGCTCGATCCCATTTGGCCGGACACACTTTCCTGGGTCATGCCCGGCCTCGGAAGATCAACACGTCGCAGCCCCACCTAGGCTCAACAGAGAGGTCAGCACGCCGGTCTAAATCCTATGCGCGCAGGGGTCTGGGCCCATCGCCCATTGCACACCTGCACGTTGCGAGGGCGGCCGGAAGCAGACCTAGCCTAGCAGGCGTTCCAGTCCAATCCGGCGCGCGCCGCTCCGTCGCTGACGTCAAGAAGAGCTTCGGCTGATACCACGACGTCGAGTGCCCATAACTGTTCCCGCGTAGTTGGTTAGTGCGTATAGACCAAATGGCCAGACTCAGATCAAATACCAAGATCTCGTTAAGCGTGTTTTAAGTATCCGCGAACGCCGACCAGGGCCAGGCCCACCTCTCTCCTAGGTGGTCTCAACCTGCCCTGTCGCTCCGCCACAAAGTAACAGTCGGGGGCCGTCAGGAACCCAGGCCCACCTCTACCGGGATGGAGCCACCTGTCCTTTCAGCCCCCTCATCAGAATCACTTGCGGGTACTCAACGAGCCGACCCGACTTTAGTCACCACATGTGTCATGTATATAAAGTATATAGTATATACCCGTGATCACCTCCCGAAGTGATCACGGCCCAGTAGTATAGCATGGCAGACGGACAAGAGTGTAGGGCCACTGATGGAACACTAGCATCCTATACTAAGCAGTAGGATAGCAGGTAAGGGTAACAACTGTAGCAACAATGACAGGCTATGCAACAGAATAGGATTAACCGAAAGCAGTAACATGCTACACTACTCTAATGCAAGTAGTATAGGGAAGAATAGGCGATATCTGGTGATCAAGGGGGGGCTTGCCTGGTTGCTCAGACAAGGAGGGGTCGTCGGTGACGTAGTCGACCACAGGGGCATCAACATCGTCGGGTCTACCGAAGAGAAGAGGGGCAAGAAACAGTAAATACATAGCAAGCAAGTGCATAATAGGACAACAGGCAGAGCTAGACGTGTTCTAACGCGATATGAGGTGATACCGGTGAAGGGGGGAAACATCCGGGAAAATATCCCCGGTGTTTCGCGTTTTCGGACAGATGAACTGGAGGGGGAAAGTTTCTTGTTTGCTATGCTAGGGATGTGTGGCAGACGAACGGGCTGCGTATCCGGATTCGTCTCGTCGTTCTGAGCAACTTTCATGTACAAAGTATTTTCATCCGAGGTACGGTTTATTTTATATTGATTTTAAAAGATTTAAATCACTTTTTAGCATTTATTTAATTATTTTAATCCAACATTATCTAGAACAGTGCACGCTGACGTCAGCGTGACGTCAGTAGTCAACAGAGGCGTTGACTGGTCAACTGACATGTGGGTCCCGTTCGTCATTGACTGTTCAGTCTAATGAGGGTTTAACTAATCTAATTACGGTTTAATTAAACTAACTATTTAATTAGACTAATTAAATAGGATTAATTAACTTAATTAATTATTTTAATTATTATTTATTTAGTTTTTTGTATTCATTCTTTTTTTTAAACGTTCAAGGGGTGGGGCCCCTTTGTCATAGGGCCCTGGGGCCATAGCGGGTCGGGCGTTGCGGGCGAACGAGCACAAGGTGCCCGATGGGCGTGAGCGCCGGGCGTGGCGTCGCCCGAGCGGGAGCGCCAGCGAGCAGGGAAGCTGCGAGGCCGGGCGGAGTGCAGCGAGGGAGGCCGAGCGAGCGGTGGCCAGAGTGGCCAGGTCACGCGCGGGGGAGGGGATGTGAAGTGGGGCGAGGCCAGGGAGTGGCAGGGGCGGAAGGCCGCGCGAGGCAGGGCGCGCCCGCGAGCAGAGCGAAACGGGACGGCGGACGGCGCGGTGAGTGCCGCGCGCACGTGTGTGGCCGGCCGCGGACGACGCAGGGCGGAGGGCGAGCAGCGACGGTGTGCGGGCGGCAAGGGCGGCAAGTGAGCGGGGCTCGCGTGCGACGGGCGCCGGAGCGAGCGAGCTACGGGCGCGGGGGAAGAGAGGAGGAGAGGAGGGGCTCATGATGGCCGTAGGGGATGGGCAGTGGGACGCGGGGAGGGAGACGGGGACGACGCGACGAGGTCGGGCGGTTCAGCGACGAAGAGGACGAAGACGATGGCGTCCGGCGACGCGGTGTCGGGGAGGCGGGCTCGATGTAGTTCCGGGCGGGGTCCAGCGATGGCACAGCCGTGGACGGGGCGACGAGATCGGGGCGGCGTCCGGGCTGCCAGCGACGAGGGCGGTGGGGCTATGGCGCACGACGGGTCGGGGGCGTCGGTTGCCCCCGATCCAGATCCACTCATGAGCGGGCGCGCCGGCGGGGTGGGGCTCCAACGCGGGGAGCGCGGCGGCGCTGGAGAAACGAGAGGGAGTGGGGAGGGGATCGTGCGGGACGAGTGGGGAAAGTGGGGGTTAGGGTTTCGGGGGGAGTGGATACGAGGAAGTGGGGGAGGAGTGGCCGGCTGGGCCTGGTGGGTTGGCCCAGTTGGGCCTGTGGTCAGCTGGGCCGAAGCCCAGGGGGGTTTCTCTTCCTTTTTTTTGGTCTTTTGTTTTTCTCTTTTGTATTTTCCTTCTTTTATTTATTTTCTCTTTTGTTTTAATTCAATTTAAAATATTTATGCATTTTATAAAACTGTGTCTTCTACACCATAATTATCTATGTAATATTTAGTATAAACCGAACATTTTTATTTTAATGTTTGAAAACTTTTATTATTTACCAAATTTTGAATTTGAATTTTGGACCGGTTTGATCTAACGATAGATTAGCAACAGTAACGGAGGTAACGTGGCACCATTAGCGTGGGATTACTATAGCTTAATTACCCGGGCGTTACAATTCTCCTCCACTACAAGAAATCTCGTCCCGAGATTTAAGGGGTAGAGCAAGGGGGAAAGATTTGGTTACGACATCCTAATGGATCTTCTCATTCATTTTTGCTCTCCCTAAAGTAGTTGACCCGCTTCGTTGATGTCCTCATTTCTCTGCTTCAAATCATCATGATGAAGTCGGCATCCTTTCTTCGGGAACTCCATCGTACTTACGAAAGAATAAGGGTGGTTATTCCGGAAGAACAGACCTCTGCAAGGTTGACTAACTGGTCGATAACATCCAGGATGGTGGCGGGAAGTAACTCCCGAACTAAAACTTAAGAAAATATCGAGAGCAAAGTAAGGAGGTATCATGGGAAGTTTTGAGCGGGCATGCAATCGTTCGTTGCCTGAAACGAAATGTGACAGGGGTTCAGAGCAAATGGGAAAGTATTGCATCTGGTACTAGAATAGATCACTAGGCAGGTGGCCCGTGAATCACATACGAAGTCAAGCTCGAGGAATAACTTCGACAACAGGGTGTATAGGAGAGTCAGGTTTCGATCCTGTGGAACTGTGGGTTATGGGCCCACCATGTGGGTTAAAAGTAGGAAGGGCGGAGACGTCTTGCGTGATCACGTAAGCAAGGCATGTCAGAGGATAGCCTGTCTTTTATGTCGGCAACAACATCGGTACCAAGGGCGAGGGACGAAGAGAACCATTTTCCTGCTCGTTGAAACGAGGTGGACCAATAGGCAAGTTCTCGTCCATCGGTGGTTACCGGAATGTCACCAACAATAGTAACAGGGTCTTACTGACAGAGTTGTACACCGAGGTGTTTGCACAAGCAGGGAATTAATACTGCTTAGATCATAATGATCACCAGAAATGTTAAACCAACCAATGGAAAGGAAGATATGATTAACAGATTAAACAGAACAATGGAAAGGAAAATGTGTTTATACACATATTTCAGGGGTATATCCTTCCCAAGGACAATGGTTAGAAGAGAACCATTTAGGTTAGGGAAGAGGAAGTTCATGACATTACCCAAACAACGGTGTTTGAATAATTGATAAAGAAAATTTAGCATTGTGCTTCAAATGTTTTTATTGAAGATCGGAGTACCACAGACATGCTTCGAGATAGCATTGACATGGTCATTAGGTAAGATCAGGCTATGGATACACAAAGGATCCATCAGGAACAACTTATAGAGTAAGTCTTAAAATTTCCTCATGGAAGAATAGCTAACCTTGCTAAAAAGGTAAACTTATAACAATAGGGCCTCTAGGCATGATATCACCCTACTGGGTTATATAAAGACCAATGCTATGACTCTTGGAAAAATGTTCCAACCATCATATCTGACCGAAATTCAGATCTGATTGGTGTCAGGATGCCTCAGACTCAGGATGTCTAAGAAGAAAGGTGCAACACAAATTGATGGGATGACATTGTAAGATTCTCGGGAAATGAACTATGAAAGCAAGTTCCAAAACAAGAGTTCATCATTAAACCAAGGAGAGGGTTAGGAGGTGGCTGATGGACTCCGTGACATCCATTGAGATTTCCAAAAGATGGATTTCCACAACTATGTGAACAAGGAGATAACATTAGCTAGATCGAATGACTTAATGATGTATGCTCGAGGAAAACATACACAGTTAAACATTGGTTGAAATGTGCACCCGAAATATGGGCTAGGTAGCACGATCAATGTTTGAATGATGATTCATTAAGCCATAGACGTAGAATGAAACTATAGACCAATAACTTCAAAGCAATAGGGTTGCTAGATGTTTAGAATTTACACATCATAGACCATTTGTCAGTATTTCGTTTAGGAACAACACGGGGACCAAGAAAGAATGGTGATGGTGATAAGTATCACTGTACCAAGAATTCTTAAGAGGTGGAGTAATGCTCACGACATTCTTGACATCAAAGATGGTAATACTCCACGGTAGAACATAACATAGGTTGGATAGCAGGGAAATCAAGATACAACACAAAATATGAACAAGTTTGTGTTGAGGGGAGGCAAGAATGTTGTCGATGATAACACAATCCATCGAGGGGCAAGGATGGTATTTCTCATCCTGAATTTCGACACACAACTTGGAAGAAGTCAAATTGTTGACAATGATCACGACAAATTTGTCGAGAGGTTTTCAAGAAGATGTAATTGATCGACGATGACATCAAGTCAAAGGAATGATGAAAGCGAAAGGTTATTGGAACCACGGGTAGGACACAAACTCGAAATCAAGTTTGCTGTTCAAGGAGAAGGGATATGACGAGGAAGATCGACGCAAGATTAGCTCACTGTCGAAATTTGTGCGCTGGGAAGGTCCAGGTAGCACAGTTAAAATTGGCAAGATAATGACATAGCCGAGCAGGCTAGGAATGACTTGAAGGATTATTAAACTCGTAAGCAACAAAAATTACTTAGAGTTATTGAATCGGAGTGCGGAATTGATTCACTTATCGGTGTCTTTGAGGGGTTCTAACAACTCAGAACCCGTTGGAAAAATGGAATCGGCAAGAATATTAGTTGATGAAGAACTCATAAGAAGTTAAGTAGTTCCTTGGCATTCTCGAGATACCAGGTGGGTAATACTCGACGACAGACCAAAGTAGAGGTTGGACGGGGGTATTGCTCTGCAGAGGACAAGTGCTTAAACTTGCACGAGAAATGGTACTTAAAGGAGAACATGGTCGGAACCACGATTGCAAAAGGATCAATTCACAGATACTAGATGATATCATATCAAGGAAATAGTTATTATTACAAGAAGCTTCTATGATAGGATCTACATCGTGTCCATGGGCATGGACACAAAGTTCAAGGTCAACTCCCACTTCTCCAATGCATACCCTTTCATTCACTTCTCGCGTTTGATGAAGTTGCAGTGTTGAAAAATTTTATCTGGCAAAATACCAGAAGAGTATGACTCAAGAAAACTTTCAAGTTCACACATACTATGAAAGGCATAGGTTCAACCCATCGGGGCATCGTGAAACATATACCACAAGCTTCAGGGGTAATTAACTCAAGCTCGATAGTAGAGCATGGGTGACAAAACGAGAGGATACAATTTACTAAAGGCATTATGTATCAGGGAAAGAACTTCCAAAGTGATTGAATATGAAGGACGTTGTCGGATAAAATCCAACAAGGTTCTGATGGTCCATAAAGGATCTGATGTGAGTATCGGCACACAACCAGAGGTAGAATCAATGCAAAGACCTTGTATTATAGAAACAACTAAGTAACTTAGAGCTCAATTGCAAAGGAATTATGATTTACAAAGCGAAGGATCAGAAACAGACGCTCTGATCAAGGATGGATAAGTTCAATAGACATAGGGGCAAAATCGACGACAATTTGATTGGCGAGAACCAGCTCACGTTTCAAATGACGTCTGAGCCGGAAGGATGAATTCTAGGCTCTGATTGAGGATTGCGAGCATTCGCAACAGATTGAATCAACGGACTCAAAATGATAATGACAAGAGATGCCAATAAGATTACGAGACTTAAGATTAATCATAATGCAAGTAAGCAAGAATTTCAAGAGCAAAAAGGCTCCTGAAGGATTTTCGGAAGATCGAATGGTATTTTGAACACTTTTGTGAAATACTTGAATCAACTGGGGATGAGCGGATACTCGGTAAGTGCGAGAATTATCCGTAGGGGTATTCAGGTGACAAAGAACAGCAAGGCAGTAAGCTCAAAGGATTCTCGTAACAACAGAGAGAATTACGGGGTATCTTGTAGTAACAAGATCAACCGGGAAACATTGTATGAATAGCGAGTATACGTGGTTATCCATAGGAGTTTACCGATGAAAGGGAATTGCAAAAGCGATGAACACAAGTTCTCGGGTTATCAGCGGAGAGTATCTTCAGGGTCTTCACGTGCAGCAGACGATCATCAGCAATAAGGGGCTCTCCGGGTGAAAGTGATAACGAGATCCTAATGTTAGATTTAGCAAAACTCACTTAACCCGAATAGAAGTGAGATTAGAGTCCCAGAGTATACACAAGGAGTAAAAGATCCTAATACCACCCAATGGCGACGTGGGCCCGTAAGCCACACAGCCATGTCAGTAAAAGTTTAGCAATGACTAGACTCAACTTCGGCCAAGGAGTTGGAAAGGGGGATTCCTACAGGCAGTTGGCTCTGATACCAACTTGTGACGCCCCCGATTCGACCGCACACTAATCATGCACGCAAATGTGTACGATCAAGATCAGGGACTCACGGGAAGATATCACAACACAACTCTACAACATAAATAAGTCATACAAGCATCATAATACAAGCCAGGGGCCTCGAGGACTCGAATACAAGTGCTCGATTATAGACGAGTCAGCGGAAGCAACAATATCTGAGTACAGACATAAGTTAAACAAGTTTGCCTTAAGAAGGCTAGCACAAAAGTAGCAATGATCGAAAAGGTAAGGCCTCCTGCCTGGGACCTCCTAACTACTCCTCGAAGCCGAACTCCATCTAGAATCATCCTCGGGATCTCTAGCTCCTGGACTCCAGCATCTGGTTGCGACAACCAGGTATAGAAAGGGGAAAAGAGGAATAAAAGCAACCGTGACTACTCATCCAAAGTACTCGCAAGCAAGGAGCTACACTACATATGCATGGGTATATGTGTAAAGGGCCATATCAGTGGACTGAACTGCAGAATGCCAGAATCAGAGGGGGATAGCTAATCCGGTCGAAGACTACGCTTCTGGCCACCTCCATCTTGCAGCATGTAGAAGAGAGTAGATGGTAAGTTCACCAAGTAGCATCGCATAGCATAATCCTACCCGGCGATCCCCTCCTCGTCGCCCTGTTAGAGAGCGATCGCTAGGTTATATCTGGCACTTGGAAGGGTGTGTTTTATTAAGTATCCGGTTCTAGTTGTCATAAGGTCAAGGTACAACTCCGGGTTGTCCTTTTATCGAGGGACACGGCTATTCGAATTGATAAACTTCCCTGCAGGGGTGCACCACATAACCCAACACGCTTGATCCCATTTGGCTGGACACACTTTCCTGGGTCATGCCCGGCCTCGGAAGATCAACACGTCGCAGCCCCACCTAGGCTCAACAGAGAGGACAGCACGCCGGTCTAAATCCTATGCGCACAGGGGTCTGGGCCCATCGCCCATTGCACACCTGCACGTTGCGAGGGCGGCCGGAAGCAGACCTAGCCTAGCAGGCGTTCCAGTCCAATCCGGCGCGCGCCGCTCCGTCGCTGACGTCAAGAAGAGCTTCGGCTGATACCACCACGTCGAGTGCCCATAACTGTTCCCCCGTAGTTGGTTAGTGCGTATAGACCAAATGGCCAGACTCAGATCAAATACCAAGAACTCGTTAAGCGTGTTATTTTGAAGTAACCGCGGACGCCGTCCAGGGCCAGGTCCACCTCTCGCCTAGGTAGTCTTAAACTGCCCTGTCGCTCCGCCACAAAGTAACAGTCGGGGGCCGTCAGGAACCCAGGCCCACCTCTACCGGGATGGAGCCACCTGTCCTTTCATCCCCCTCATCAGAATCACTTGCGGGTACTCAACGAGCCGACCCGACTTTAGTCACCACATGTGTCATGTATAAAGTATAAAGTATATACCCGTGATCACCTCCCGCAGTGATCACGGCCCAGTAGTATAGCATGGCAGACGAACAAGAGTGTAGGGCCACTGATGGAACACTAGCATCCTATACTAAGCAGTAGGATAGCAGGTAAGGGTAACAACTGTAGCAACAATGACTGGCTATGCAACAGAATAGGATTAACCGAAAGCAGTAACATGCTACACTACTCTAATGCAAGTAGTATAGGGAAGAATAGGCGATATCTGGTGATCAAGGGGGGGCTTGCCTGGTTGCTCAGACAAGGAGGGGTCGTCGGTGACGTAGTCGACCACAGGGGCATCAACATCGTCGGGTCTACCGGAGAGAAGAGGGGCAAGAAACAGTAAATGCATAGCAAGCAAGTGCATAACAGGACAACAGGCAGAGCTAGACGTGTTCTAACGAGGTATGAGGTGATACCGGTGAAGGGGGGGGACATCCGGGAAAATATCCCCGGTGTTTCGCGTTTTCAGACAGATGAACTGGAGGGGGAAAGTTGCGTGTTTGATATGCTAGGGATGTGTGACAGACGAACGGGCTGCGTATCCGGATTCGTCTCGTCGTTCTGAGCAACTTTCATGTACAAAGTATTTTCATCCGAGGTACGGTTTATTTTATATTGATTTTAAAAGATTTAAATCACCTTTTAGCATTTATTTAATTATTTTAATTCAACATTATCTAGAACAGTGTGCGCTGACGTCAGCATGACGTCAGCAGTCAACAGAGGCGTTGACTGGCAACTGACGTGTGGGTCCCATTCGTCATTAACTGTTTAGTCTAATGAGGGTTTAACTAATCTAATTACGGTTTAATTAAACTAAATAGTTAATTAGATTAATTAAATAGGATTAATTAACTTAATTAATTAATTATTTTAATTATTATTTATTTAGTTTTTTTATATTCATTCTTTTTTTAAAACGTTCAAGGGGTGGGGCCCCTTTGTCATAGGGCCCTGGGGCCATAGCGGGTCGGGCGTTGCGGGCGAACGAGCATAGGGCGCCTGATGGGCGCGAGCGCCGGGCGTGGCGTCGCCTGAGCGGGAGCGCCGGCGAGCAGGGAAGCTGCGGGGCCGGGCGGAGTGCGGCGAGGGAGGCCGAGCTAGCGGTGGCCGGAGTGGCCAGGTCACGCGCGGGGGAGGGGATGTGAAGTGGGGCGAGGCCAGCGAGTGGCAGGGGCGGAAGGCCGCGCGAGGCAGGGCGCGCCCGCGAGTAGAGCGAAACGGGACGGCGGACGGTGCGGTGAGTGCCGCGCGCACGCGTGTGGCTGGCCGCGGACGACACAGGGCGGAGGGCGAGCAGCGACGGTGTGCGGGCTGCAAGGGCGGCAAGTGAGCGGGGCTCGCGTGCGACGGGCGCCGGAGCGGGCGAGCTACGGGCGCGGGGGAAGAGAGGAGGAGAGGAGGGGCTCACGCTGGCCATAGGGGATGGGCAGTGGGACGCAGGGAGGAAGACGGGGACGACGCGACGAGGTCCGGGCGGTTCGGCGACGAAGAGGACGAAGATGATGGCGTCCGGCGACGCGGCGTCGGGGAGGCAGGCTCGATATAGTTCCGGGCGGGGTCCAGCGACGGCACAGCCGTGGACGGGGCGACGAGATCGGGGCGGCGTCTGGGCTGCCAGCGACGAGGGCGGTGGGGCTATGGCGCGCGACGGGCCGGGGGCGTCGGTTGCCCCCGATCCAGATCCACTCGTGAGCGGGCGCGCCGGCGGGGTGGGGCTCCAACGCGGGGAGCGCGGCGGCGCTGGAGAAACGAGAGGGAGTGGGGAGGGGATCGTGCGGGACGAGTGGGGAAAGTGGGGGTTAGGGTTTCGGGGGGGAGTGGATAAGAGGAAGTGGGGGAGGAGTGGCCGGGTGGGCCTGGTGGGTTGGCCCAGTTGGGCCTGTGGTCAGCTGCGCCAAAGCCCGGGGGGTTTCTCTTCCTTTTTTTTGGTCTTTTGTTTTCTCTTTTGAATTTTATTTCTTTTATTTATTTTCTATTTTGTTTTAATTCAATTTAAAATATTTATGCATTTTATAAAACTGTGTCTTCTACACCATAATTATCTCTGTAATATTTAGTACCAACTGAACATTTTTATTTTGATGATTGAAAACTTTTATTATTTACCAAATTTTGAATTTGAATTTTGGACCGGTTTGATCTAACGATAGATTAGCAACAGTAACGGAGGTAACGTGGCACCATTAGCGTGGGATTACTATAGCTTAATTACCCGGGCGTTACAGCAGCATGGCAATAGAACGAACAACTAGCAAAGCAAAGATAGAAGTGATTTCGAGGGTATGGTCATCTTGCCTGCAAGGTTCTCAGAGTTGTCGAAAGCTTGATCCTCGTAAGCGTACTCAACAGGTTCCTCGTTCACGAACTCGTCTCCCGGCTCTACCCAAAACAAGAACACAAGCAACGGAACCACAATCAATCACGGGAAATGCTAAAGCAACATGATGCAAAACACGAATGATATGCAAGATATGATATGCGATGCATATGCGTGCTCCGGAGGAAAAAGGATGAACAAGGCAGTAACTTGGCAAACCAAGTATGCCACTGGAAAGATGAGATGATTTCAGTCGAAATCGATATAAAGATCACCGGAAACGGATGCACGGTTTGCAAATGGCAAGCAAAACAAGAATTAACAGCATGATAGCACTTAGAATACATCAAGAAACTATGCTACAGCACTCCAACATAGCAACAAAGCATATGGCAGTAATCTACAGGAGATGCTTGACAAAAGATGAACACTGAGCTACGGCTAGATCACACCACAGCATGTTCAAAGAAGCATGGAAAAAGTGCAAAAGATATTAGGATCACAGACTTGGTGAAATTACTGGACATGGCAGAAACAGCATCAGGTAGCAATGTTCAGAGCAAGAAATCAACATGCTACAGGAACTTAACATGGCAAAAAGAGGCATGGCATGAATCTACTAAATGCATATGACAAAAGTCCCTTACTGACCATAAGCTAAAAAGGACCAGAAGATATGATGGAAACCATGTAAACATAGCAAGTTTCGTTAACAGGTTTCAGACAACAGAAAACAGAGCATGGCAGTAAACAGACTTATGAAGGCATCTTGGTGAGCTTGCTTCACTCACCACAAAGCAATGCATGACAAAACAAGCATACCTACGGCAAGATGGCATGTTTATGAAGCTATCCATGGCAAGAGCAAAGTACATAGCATGTATGAAACAAGTACAACAACCTTGGCAAAATTGAATAACACGTAAACAATCTGCCAGAAATATTTTATAGCAAAAGTAGAGCAAGATTGAGTCATGCTATGGCACTCCATAATTGCAAACAGGGGCATGGATGGATAGAGCAAAATTATATATACAAAACATTCTTAGTGAACATCACCAAAAGGAGAATGGATCTCTCTGTAGCCACATGGATATATAGCAACAAAATAACAACAGTCACAGACTGTAAAATTACCAAGTCCCTGAAATCAGAAACATCACGAAGCCTAGTTTGCATGCTTGTGCTAGTCACCACAGAGATCACAAAAATGCATGGCATACACCTCTGTAAAGATAGCATGGCATAGATCAAAACACATGTAGAGCTCATGCCCATAAGATGCACAGATTAAATGCAACAAAAATAACAAAACCCTAAGATCTGATAAGTAACAGCAGTTAACAGCATGTAGCACTCTTGCACCAGAGATTTGGGCATCAAGATGGACTCAAATGAAAATGACGCAATGGAACAAAATGAATAGAATCTCGAGGAGAACATTTCGATATATTACACGCACGAAACGGAGCTATATGCAGAGAGTTATGATGCGATGAACATGACCATGTAATGCAAAAATTTCCAGACTTGGACAAATTAAGGGGAGGAAGAAAGTCAACCCTCGGGCTCGCGATCTGGATCGGGCGTGGCGGCAGCGCGAGCTCGCCGGAGCAGCGGCGACGGCCGGAGTTGGAGAGGAGGAGATGGCGAGGGAGAGGAGCCGGAGCTCAGGACGGCGACGGGCGCGGCGCCGGCGGGCGGCGCGCGGGCTCTGGGGCGGCACTGGAGGAGGCGGCGGCGCGAGCTCCGGC